>NC_034015.1:22168138-22303138 GCF_000346465.2 Prunus persica | reverse complement strand
GGCGAGCTTAGTGAAGTGGCACTGTGTCTCGATGAGATCCTTAAGTTGTCACGAGCGCGTAGGAATTCACGAATCTCAATTTGGATACCATTTTAGCCTCGAACGGATTTTACATATTGTGCGATTTTTGGGTTCAATACTGTTGAGCCGTTGGATTGTAATCAGTTTCAGATATGTTAATCTAGACAATATCAGCATCGTGTAGGATTCGACGGATCGTGAATCGGAGTCCCGGATACTCCGAAATCGCGAACCCTAGGGCTAGGGTTTAGAAATTGTGCGATTGTACGATCATGATCAATCCGACCGTCCGATCGATAACAAACCCTCGGGACATGTGTCCTAGATATATTGGAACTTCTAGAGGCTTCCGGATCATATTGTGAGGTCATGGACCCGCAGGGTCCCGGGTTGACTTTTGAGACTTTAGCGCTTTTTGAGTCCCAAGATACTGCTAAACTATCCCAAGTGGAACGAAAGCTTTTATGGGCATAGGAATAACTTTAATTTGACGCACGTACTTCTAGGGACTGGGGGTCAGGGTTTTTAAATTAATATTATATTGTATTAATAGAATATTATAGTCATTGAATCAGGCACCCGGGCACCAGTTGACCCGCAAGAGGGACCTTCAAGAGGTCCAGCGAGCACGGACTACCATTGAGTGGACTCTTTGTTTTTATAAATGAATTTAACAGTTCAGCTTCAGTTACAGTATTTGATCTTGAATAAATTTTATTCAAAGATTAGTGTTATAAGCTGTTCAGTTATTCAACAGATTTTCTTCCGAAACTTTATATTTTCCTAAACCACCTTGTACCCAGATATACAAATGTTGCTTTCAGTAAATAAGTTGCCTTCGGTTTAGTCAGCATGCTTGACAGTTGCCCCACGAATTCCTTGGTACTCGAACTCGTGTGGAGCGAGTAAAGCGGATCAGGTAGACTACGGCCCCCTGAATCCTGCGAGTTGCAGCTCAGACTGACCTCGTGTCACTGAGACCTGCTAGTACGTATCACCCATGGTGATGCAAGGAATTGACGGATATTATGAATTGACGGAAATAAAGGGTACACCTAGGTGGTAGTTTTAAACTATTTTCAATGCCTTAAGAAATTAATGTTGACCATGAGTATGATTGGCTTTATACATGCATAATTATATGAGTGCATTGATTTCAGAAATAAAGAGAATAATTTAGTTTGTATAATTGTTTTTACAGTGGGGTTAGTATGTTCATATGCTATTTTCTAAACTTTGTTTTTGGGTCCACTCACCCTTTTTAATGTTTTGCGCCCCCAGGCAGTAGGCGTGCACAGGAATCCACCACCGGGCTGTTTTCCACCTCCCGCGCCTTTCTTTTGCTGTAGGACTTTTTGTTTTGTAAAAGGATTGACTCCTTTGTAAATTCTTAGTTGTCGCTCTGATAATTTGCCATAGACTAGGAATGTAACTGTTGGAATGTATATATATATATATGTATGCTGGCAGTTGGTTGTATATATATATATATACTTGTTTGACAGGTGTAAATGTTTTGGTATTGATCCAGTTACAAGAGAAACTCTGCCGATTTTTCGGTAGAAGTCAACATTGTTATTTTATCGTGTTTTATATAAAAGGGCAATTAGGTCATTCGTGCCCGACATCCGCTAGGTGTCAGACATGCACAGGGTTCGGCTCGGATTTCAAAGCGGAATTTAGGTCGAGTCCTGTCATATACAGTGCCCAAGCGCCGACAGCGTGTGAGTGTCCAAAGTGATAACGCTTCGTCGGAAAAACTCAAAATTACGGCTCAAGACTCATACTTTAGGTGTAACACCCTAATTGGAGTCACTTTTGTTCTTGGGCCTACTCCAAAAAGTGTCCAGAAGTGGCAGAAATCGCGATCCCAAAATCGACCAAAACCCAATTCGAAAATCAAACTACCTAGGCTCAAAATTGATAAATTCCTACCGAACCATCAACTAGATCATGAAAAATAGGTGAGAAAGCATACCTCACTCGCTGGAAATGGTCGCCGGAGAAGGGAAAACGAGCTGCTTGAATTTTTCTCCCAAAACCGGCCAGTTTTCTGCAAAATTCGACGATGTTGTTGGCGGCTGGTGTCGGAGAAGAGGTGGGGAAGGACGGTGAAGGTTGACCGGTCATTTTGGGACCGGTCCCAACTCTGGTGGCTGCCGGTGGAAGCGACGGCAGCCCGGAGAAAATCATGGCTACACAAAACCGTCGGGGGGGGGGGGGTGTTTCCTGACCCGAGAGAGAGAGAGAGAGAGAGAGTTTTCTGTTTTTTATAAAAATTCCATTTCAAAATAATTACGATTGTGCCACTGAGTTTCTTTTGATAGTAACTTCTTCGTTACAATTCCAAATCAAGCCCACTACGTGTCTACGGACTCATCTCAGTACGATCTACCTAAAGATATCACTTGTTACCTCAAAATCTCTTCAGATAAGAAAATGACCAAAATATCCCTACATGGCAAATTCGTAATTTCATATTTAATTAAATTAATTTAATGCACGAAGGATTATATTTTGGTCGGGATGTTACACTCATAGTCACTCATGTATCTTACCATGCGATATATAAAGTGTAAAATATTGTAGTAAATCATTATATCTAAATGATAATGGTGTGTTTAATCTTATGTCATTAATTACTACATATTTTCTACACTCAACTGTGTTTGTCAGCTCACTACATAATCAACTTAAATCAGTTAAACCCATCATGCAATGAATTTCCTTCCAATTTTTTGTGATAAACTAATAGATAATTGACTAAATAAACATCCTCCAAAGTTTCAATAAAAATTCCAAGTTGTTTTTTATAATTTTTCTGATTTTTATATAATTTTTATCGATATCGATAATATCCCGATATTTCTATTAAAATTTCCGTATTTTTAAATTACTGATATTTTCGATACCATCGATACTTTAAACCTTGCTTATAATTCACAAACCCGTTCACAGATATTTGATCCTTATTTTTCTTCAATACTCGTTTCGTTAGCCCACACATATCTTGTGGAGCCCACACATGCACTGATCAGGAGGGTTATCCAATTTTAATCACTCGCTCGCACCTCGCGCGCGGCACACAGACCCTTTGTGTGTAACGCCACTTTCCACAGGAGGCGGATTGGAATTTAGAAGTTAGAACTCTACCTCCCTTCCCTTATCTCAAGTCTCAACTGAATCAAAAATCGAAGGCCATATCTCTCTCGCAGAGCCATGGCGGCCATAAGCTCTCTTGTAGGAAACATGCCACAAATCCGTCCGAGAATAAGCAGAGACGACAGCTATTCGAATAGGCGGGTGAATTCGGTGGTTTGTATTCGTAGTGCTCGTCTCCCTTTGACCCCTGTACATATTAATCGTCTATCTTTATTTTCCCCAACCAGGTAATTTCTTGTTTCCTTCAAATCCTATCCTTAGGGTTTCTCTGCTCTTTCTCTCTTCCTCATAGGGTTTATTCCCAAGTCCTTGTTATCTTGCTAGCTCTTGAGTAACTGGACAAGGAATTACACGCACTTGCAATAAATGTAACGGCGAAGTTCACTGGAAACCTCCATTGTTTTTATTTGCTTTTCACCACGGTTTCTGTCAATTTTTGGTATACATTGTGAAACATAGACTAAAACTGCAGAATCTTTACTCTACTTGCTGCTAAAAACATCGTAATTGTTTTCTTTTTTTCTTTTTTTGCTTTGTTAGCCCTTTTCAGTTGACCCACCTTCCATTTTATAAGGTGCTATTTCTAACCCATCCACATAGTTCAAACTCTTTTTACCCTTCCTAAACCATCATCACCTCATCATCTTTGTTTTCTTTTCCTGGTCTGGTCGAACATAATCTTGTTTCATTTGGCCGATTCTTCAATCTCTTTAATTTATTGATTCTTCCCTCTTGATTTCACTGAAGGGACTCCAAGCCCGCCCTCACCACCACCTTTACAAGTTATGTCATTTACATTATTTGATTTTGAGGTAGATTGTGTTTGTTGTTTGCTAAGATTTATATAGATGCTGGGCACTTTCAGAGGGCCTCCCTCTGTGTGTATACATATACATAATAGAACAAGAATGATGATATGAAGTGCGATAAATTCCAGTATGCTAAAGCTAGTCTTTTGTTTTTATTTTCAAATTTATTTTGGTTTGGTCGAGCAAGACAAGTTTGTTCAGTTCAAGACAACCAAATTATTACAGTTATGGTTGGCTAATTTTTTATTTCATTATGAGAAACAATATTATATTAAAGAGATGAAAAAGACAATATAAAACTTAGTGAACTAGAGGTCCACCAACAAAAGATACAGCCCTCAAAAGCAAATCAAAAAACACCTCTTACATTGTAATACAATTCTACAAACTATCCTACATGAGCTTCTCAATCTAATAAATTACAGAAAATGAAATATCCCTAAAGGCTGGAGAAAGAGAAGCCCATAAGGATGCCCGAACCTGAGTTTTTCCCAAAAACTCTCCTCTACATCCCCTCTTTAGCTTTCAAATATTCTTCTGTTTATCACAAACACAAACCAAATTCCCGAAAGACAGCTAGCACATCACAATTCCCCAAAACTCTTGCCTTCCTTCCACCACCAAGACACGTATGCATCACAAAGAATATTTGAACATGACTGAGGAATAACCCAATTAATCCCTGCCGCCCTGACTAATCGCCAACCCATTCTCAATGCACATGGACAATGTAAGAACAAGCGAATTTGATTAGCCACCATACCCTAATTGGCTAGTCAAACCTACAAAAGAAAACCCAAAGCAATATTAGTTCGAAGCAATTAATACACACGTGCACTTTGTTAAAAAGGCTCCGAAACAACGATGTGAAGTGGATTCTACTTTTCAATCAAATTGTGCGAACAGGAAAATCATTAGCCAAAGTTTAGACATATATGGGTTGTGGAGAGGGAAGATGAAGAGTTGGGTTTTGTGTATATAGGTATCAAATCAGATTGATAGTTTAAGTGTTTTCATTAAATATGGCTGAATAAAATATGGTTTCTGATAGAGCCACCGTTCAAGGATTTAAAAAGAAAAAAACATTCTGAAACAAGAAAGAGGTTACTGCCTTGGTATTATTAGGCATGGATAACAAGATTACTAATTCCCTGTTGAACATGATGAAGAGTAGAAATTGGGGATGACTATTTTTGACAGAGTGCGATAACCCAGTTTGAAACCTACACAATATTATGGGGCTGATAACTTAGTATCAAGCATAGTCGTGTTCATGTTGAAATGGTGTTGGCTGTTTAACACAACTAATCAACTGGTTGTATTTCAGTTCAACCCACCTATCCAGAAGATAACATGTATTGACTAGTATGCAACTCACTACCGGTTTATATGTTCATAACTATGTGGTGTGGACCTGAATATATAGCTGTTGTGAATGTTCTTCTATATTATGTAACTACAATTTTCAGTGCCCTCTTTATTCTTCATTGGATATAAACGGTAACTTTTATTCACTTTTGCTTTTGGGCATTTTCTTGTGGGTAAAAGGCGTCTGCTCGAAGTTGGTGCTGGTAGATCAGGCTTACATAGAAAGAAAACTAATACTTGGGAACAATGTATTTCCATGCTCAGAGAGCCAGTGACTGAAGCACTTTTTCCAGGAAAGTATAACTACATTTCTAGCTCTTTTTCCCAGAACAGAAGTCGTCATCGCCTTAGGACATCTACACCAAGTGTCTTTAATGACAAAACTTCTATTTGTTTGTCCAAGCCTAAACTTGACAATGCTGCTGTAAGTAGTCCACGACAAATTTCCTTCTGTTGATGCATCTTGCATTTTATGTCTTGTGTTTGACTATTATCTGGTGTTTTCACATGAACTATCTCTAATGTCTCTCCGTCTGGGCCCTAGAAGTGTAAATTACAGAATCTATGCAACTGATTGAGAATGTACAATAATGATTCAGCTCAGAGCAGCATTCTTTCTGTTCAGCTTGATTGAATTGCAGAGACACGTTCTTTGTGTGTTGCATTCATGAAACAATAATTTGGGAAAAAAATTACAAATGTGAAATAAGTTGTGGAACTTAAACTGTTTCACACCATCTAGTACGTTGATTATCAGTGAACTTTTAAGAAACTCTCGTTGTCACTTTACAGTTCTTGATGCAGTTTTGGAGGTTCCAACAGGAAACATTCTGCTCATGTTCTCAAGACAACTTCTTTCTTACTTATTGTGGTCCATGTAATTTTTAGGTGAAGCATGATCGTCTTCCATACGCAACCGTGGGTCCAGATGAGCCACACGCAGCAAGTACAGCCTGGCAAGATGGTATTCTGGAGAAACAGGATCTGGATTTATTATATCCTGGAGTAGGAAATACAGAGTTAGAGGGGTTTTTAAGTTCTGAAATTCCATCTCATCCAAAGTTGTATCGAGGACAACTGAAAAATGGGCTGCGCTATCTGATCTTACCAAATAAAGTTCCGCCAAACAGGTTTGGCCTCTCTACAGGACTTCTTCTAGTTGGCTTATGCTTTATGGTTATGTAGAAAATAGAAAGGCCAGGTTTCATGTGCAGCTTATTTATAAGATAATTTGATATCTCAAATAGAGCACATTTGTTGGAGTTTTAGGTTTGAAGCACACATGGAAGTTCACGTAGGATCAATCGATGAGGAAGACGATGAGCAAGGAATTGCACATATGATTGAACATGTTGCTTTCCTTGGAAGTAAGAAACGTGAGAAACTTCTTGGGACAGGGGCTCGATCTAATGCTTACACTGACTTCCATCATACAGTGTTTCACATCCATTCACCCATTAGTTCAAAGGTCCCTTTTCTGTTACACCAATATTCAGGAATTGAGTTTTTGTCATTTTTAGTATTTGTGGTCTTATGTATGTCAATACCAAGCAATATAACAGAGCTGGTAATCATAGTTGTTGTAGTTGTGATATATATATATATATATATATATATATCGAACAGAATGTAAGCTATTGGTGTGAAACTTTATGATGTTTTTGCAAAAATAGAAAATAATAATCCACACTTTAAGCTAATTTGTATATTGTTCTTCCAACCTAGGTCTTATACATATATTGACGATTATATTTTGCTTTCCAGGATTCTGATGGAGATCTACTTCCATATGTACTGGATGCTTTAAATGAGGTATGAATGATTGATTTTTCTATATGAGCTAGTCATATACATATATTGACGATTATATGATGCTTTAGACGAAAAAATGAAATTAGAGAAAAACAAAAGACTGAATTGGAAGTTGGTAACCTTTAAGTTCTTATCTACTTGTGCTTCATGCATGTGTACAGATTGCTTTTCACCCGAAATTCCTTTCTTCTCGTGTTGAAAAAGAACGGAGTGCTATACTTTCAGAATTACAGATGATGAATACCATAGATTATCGCGTTGACTGCCAGGTTTGCCTAGGGAGTTTTGTTATTTCTCCAAGCTGGTTAATATATTTGTCTTGCCTAGCTTTATCTTAACTTTTACACGTTTGATCAAGTGCAGTTATTACAACATCTGCATTCTGAAAACAAGCTGAGCAAAAGGTTCCCAATTGGATTAGAAGAGCAAATTAAGAAGTGGGATGTTGATAAAATAAGGAAATTCCATGAGCGTTGGTACTTCCCCGCAAATGCAACCTTATACATTGTTGGGGATATTGATAACATCTCAAAAACGATTTACCAAATTGAAGTATGCAAGAGTTCACTTACTGAATGACTTTAATTCTGTGTAGATGAGTAATTTGCATTCACTTTTAGAGTCATAAATTGAATAAAATTGGTTGCTTTATTGCAGGCTGTCTTTGGACAAACTGGCCTAGAAAATGAGGCAGTTTCTGCACCTGCTCCTAGTGCTTTTGGTGCAATGGCTAGTTTCCTTGTGCCCAAGTTTTCAGTTGGGCTGACTGGAAGTTTACCTAATGAAAGGTCATCTAATTCTGTTGATCAAGCTAAAATCCTTAAAAAGGAAAGGCACACAGTTCGTCCTCCTGTGAAGCACAATTGGTCACTCCCTGGAAGTAGTACGGATTTGAAGCCTCCACAGATTTTTCAGCATGAATTGATTCAAAACTTTTCATTTAATATGTTCTGCAAGGTATAAGGGGTTTTGTAGAGTTTCTTCTAATTATGTGCTAAGTTGCGTTTCTGTTGGGCTATTATGAATATTTTTCTTGTTTGATATATCCTTAGTAATTTGGTTGTTTTGTGCCTTCCAGATTTAGTTACCATTCTCTCTCTCTCTCTAACTTTTTTATGGAACCGCTGCAGATTCCTGTGAGCAGGGTTCAAACATTTGGTGACTTGCGAAATGTTCTAATGAAGAGAATATTTCTATCTGCTTTGCATTTCCGAATTAATACAAGATACAAGGTGCAATTTTAGTGTTACGTGTACAAGTTCCAGTTTCCACTATGAAAAATGTCACTGCTTTGCTTTAATTAGCTGTTTTATTAATTTGGTTTTGCTTGTTAATTTTATATATATATATATATATAAATACAAGCTTAATTAAAGAAAAAAAGAAGAGATACAAATAACATACAAGAAGTGCGTCAAAATCAAGGAGGGTAACCTTCAAAGCAAAATCAAATAATTCACAGTTTCTTTCCAACTAAACAGTGCACAAAAGAGTCAAGATCGCACCCCACCAAAGTTGTCCATGAAGATATTATAGGCTTTCTCTTTTTATATGTAGGGATGTTGAACCTTCTGTACCACAATGCCTGTGGTTATAAGTTATAACTGATAAGCGGTTGTCATAATATCTTGCAATTTGTCTGAAAATCTCGTTGCTAACGTATTGTTTTTAGTAAATAATCAGTTATCTATTTCTTTTAAGTTCAAATTGAATATTTGCATCATCCAATCATGGTGGTAATAAAATTTGATTTGTAGAAGCAAGAATAGAATAGAAGAGAGAAAATGTGAGGAAGAGAAGTAGTTCTAGAACAGAGGAACGGTAACTTGGCAACTTTATGTTTGCTTTCTCAATTTAATGTGAAAAGTCTTCAATTACATTTGTTATTCTATGTTCACAATATGAAAACTCTCCAATCCAATAAGAATAAGGCCTAATTATGCAGGGAATCCCTGCATAGTAAAATACTGCAATACCATAATAATTTTACACGTAAGTTACTGTAAATGAATACTTGAATCTCTTAATTCTAATTCTAGTAGATAAAAAAAATTAGCCTAATTTTTACCATTGCACCTACGCCTAGAATAGGTACAAATTTCTTTCTTCCTTGCATCATCAGCTGGTTGATCTGAAATGTTTTATTATTGTATACCCGAAATCATGTTATGCACTCTGTATTAGCTTGAAAAACCATGCAGCTCTTTGTAAGTTTGCTAATCTTTAAAAATGGCAGAGTTCAAATCCACCATTTACTTCAATTGAATTGGATCATAGTGACTCAGGAAGGGAAGGATGTACCGTCACTACTCTTACAGTAACTGCTGAACCCAAGAATTGGCAAAGTGCAATAAGAGTTGCTGTCCAAGAGGTTGGTATTTCTGTCTTGCTCTGCCATACACTCTGAAAGGGGAGCTTGTTTCTGGGTTTCTTATGTGTAGTTTGCATGTTGTCAGTTTAGACAAATTGTGTACTGGTGTCTAATTGGTGGACCACTTGTCCACAATTGGACATCTTGTCCACAATTGGACATTTTCTGTAACTTCAAGAAAGTCGTATACTTTTTCTCTTTTTCTTTTAAAAGATGATGCCATGGATGCAAGTTTTGTTTAATTAACTCAGTTTTAGAGTAAATTCTGCTGTCTAAACTAATGGTAGCTTGGGTTTCTTATCGTGGTGGTCAAAATGTATTCTTGAGGGAGATAAGTCATCTTTTTCACCTCTTATTATATTTATTTTAGTTTTGTTATTATTTGGAACACATGAATCGAAAATCAATGTTTTTTAAGTTATGAGATAAACATAATGATAGGCCACCATGATATCTTGCTCTGTGGGACTGCACTTTTCTTGTATCTTTCTTGCTCAAGCTTGGAAAGAACAAACTTCATAGTTGGCTCAGTCCTAGTGAATTTCCAGTTGATCCAAAGTTTCGGCATATATCTTGTTACAGATACGTTATATAAACTTGATGTTATGCTTTATTTGGTGCAGGTTAGAAGGCTCAAAGAATTTGGTGTTACTAAGGGTGAATTAACTCGCTACATGGATGCTTTATTAAAAGATAGTGAACATCTGGCAGCTATGATAGATAATGTATCTTCTGTTGATAATTTGGATTTCATTATGGAGAGTGATGCGCTTGGCCATACAGTGATGGATCAGAGGCAAGGACATGAGAGTTTGGTTGCTGTTGCCGGAACAGTTACTCTTGAAGAGGTAATGTTCAAAATCATTATGATGCAGGAGCATCTAGTAGACTTTCCTAATCTAAGTGGGCATCAACCAATAAGGCTAAGTTTTAGTTATATTAAATTAATAGGTTATTTTATTACTTGTTTTCCTATTCTTACTAGGATTTGGTTTAATTTCCTGTTTAGGTTTTGAATTTCCTATGTCAATTAGGTTTTCTATATTCTAGTATAAATAGGCTATTAAGAGACTCTTGTATTCAGTTTTTGTTGATGAATATAATTTCACTCTAGTCTATAGAGTTTCTATTGGGATTTTGCCCTAGAACTCAGTTATCGTCGTTCCAAATTCGATTCTACTGCTTTATCCTTCTATCCTCTATATTTTGGGTATGTTTGGGTCTCTGGACAGTATCAAATTGGTATTAGAGCCTAGGTTAATCCTTGTTCCACAACATGGTCGGACGTGGTAGAGGTCGTGGACGAGGGAACCAAGCCCAACACACAGAGATGGCTGAGATGCGGCGTATGATGGAAGACTTGTCGAGAGCGGTGCAAGCCCTCCAACGACAGGAACGTGCAGATGTCTATATGGAGATTCCAGAACGCAACCGCGAACCCTTATACATACCAGAAGGTGGTGGTGAGGATGAATATGAAGATGAGACGGAAGTCGATAACCCTTTTCATGAAGCTGGAAACCATGGTGATGGTCATCGAGGTGGATTGGAAGTGTGGTTGGTTCATGCGTTGGATTTGAATGGTGGAGGAATTAAAATTGAAGTTGTTGATTTCTATGGAAAGATGCATGTGGAAGATTATTTGGATTGGGAGGCAAGTCTAGAGAATTATTTTGAATGGAAGCCTATGGCATAAGATCGCAAGGTGGTGTTTGTAAAGCTTAAATTGAAGAGTACCGCGCTTCAATGGTGGAAGAGAGTTGAAGAGCAGCGTGCTCGTCAAGGGAAGCAGAAGATCAACACATGGGATCGTATGAAGTCCAAGTTACGAAAGCAGTTTTTACCGGGTGATTATACCATGGAGTTTTATGAGCGGTTTCATGACTTAAAGCAACGAGACATGTATGTTGAAGAATATACGTCAGAGTTTAATAATCTCTCAATTCGAGTTGGTTTGAATGAGACTAATGAACAGATGACATCCTATTCTCTTTCTGGTTTGAACCAGACAATTTGAGATGAGATGGGAGTGGTCCGTTTGTTCAACCTTGAAGATGCTCGACAATATGCTTTAATTGAGCAAAGACAATCACTTCGTGGTGGAAAGAGCGCAGTTTCTAGCCACCCAGATACGGGTTGGCAAAGAGATATTGTTGCTGTTCATGGCATCCAAAGTGATAAGAAGCCAATTCAAGTACCCGAATAGGTGGTAGGAACTTGGGTGCTGATAAGAGTGAAGAGGAAAGAAATAACACAATTTCATATACTCCGAACAGTGCTAATGTCAAGGATTCCAAGGCTGGAAGTACTTCACAAGCTCGATGTTTCAATTGCGGAGAGGCGGGCATAAATCTTTACGCTTGTCCACAAAGAAGAATAAATTTGGTAGGTGATAAGATCACCTTTTCAAAACCAGCGTATGATGTTTATGCCATTCTCTTACCAATTGAAGGAGAATGTTTGTTGGTAAGGCGAGTGATGACAACTCCCAAAATTAAGGAAGAAGATTGGCTTCGACATAATATATTCCGAACACGAGTCCTTTGTGGGGGAAAGGTGTGCAACGTGATTCTTGATGGAGGAAGTAGTGAAAACATTATCTCAAAAGAGGCTGTAGAAAAATTGAAGTTACCAATTGAGAAGCATCCTAATCCTTACAAGGTTGCATGGTTTCGAAAGGGAAAAGAGGTACCAATCACTTCAAAGTGTTTGGTTAAATTCACTATTGGTAATATCGTTGAGGATGAAGCTTGGTGTGATGTTGTTCCCACAAACGCATGTCATATCTTATTGGGAAGACCATGGTTGTTTGACAAAGACATGATGCATTCTGCTAAAGCTAACACGTATTCATTCTATAAGGATGGGAGAAAGTGGACTTTGCAGCCGCTTGAAGAATGATTCTGCCATGCTCCTAAAGATGCAAGGGTTAATGGTCATTTGAGAGCCCATAAGTTTGACACTGAGAGCAAGGAGGTGGCATCTGTGTATCCACTTGTTGCTAAGAAGGATGTTGAGGGAGCTTCAAATAAATTGGAAAATGACAATCTCCTAAATTTAGAAAACCCTCCCATGTTTGACTGTTGTTTGGAAGAAGATTGTGAAGTTTGTTTGGGAATTGAGAAAGCTTTTGACAAGGTACTTGGTGAGAGTAAACGAGCTGAATCTGGTGTAATATTGAAGGCAGTGAATCACGAAGAAGTTGGGTTTGAACTTTTGAAGCAACAAAATAAACCCACGTTCGAAGGAAGGGTGATTCAAGAAATTCTTGAGGGAATTGTTGGAGATGAGATGAATTCCTTCGAAGGTGATACTTATGAGTATGCTGATTTTCTTGGGGTTGATTCTTTTAATTTGCAAACTACCAAGAACCTCATTGACCTTGTCATACTACTGGTTTTTGGCGTGAAGAGTTTTTGCGCTGAGAGCTTGGCTGCAGAAGATATCTGGTACTGTTCCAGAAGGATCAAATATTCTAAATATCTATTTCTTTGGAGTGGGAAGGTTCAATATCAAGGCCAAAGTTCTATGGACAACTTATCTAAGAGGAGGTTATGTCAAGGCAGTTTTCACCAAACGATTGGAATTCGAGGAAGAATTCTTCCCAACCCGGTGGAGTTGATGCAGGAGCATCTAGTAGACTTTCCTAATCTAAGTGGGCCTCAACCAATAAGGCTAAGTTTTAGTTATATTAAATTAATAGGTTATTTTATTACTTGTTTTCTTATTCTTACTAGGATTTGGTTTAATTTCCTGTTTAGGTTTTTAATTTCCTATGTCAATTAGGTTTTCTATATTCTAGTATAAATAGGCTATTAAGAGACTCTTGTATTTAGTTTTTGTTGATGAATATAATTTCAGACTTTAGTCTATGGAGTTTCTATTGAGATTTTGCCCTAGAACTCAGTTCTCTTCATTCCAACTTCGATTCTACTGCTTTATCCTTCTATCCACTGTATTTTGGGTATGTTTGGGTTGCTGGACATCAGCTTATAGCCGCTGCCCTGCATCACATTATCATTTGTTAGTGTCACTTGATACTGTGATTATACAAGAGAATAAACATAATATCTGAATCTCCTTTTGGGCTGCTGGACAGCAGCTTATTCTTACTGCCCTACTTTTTATGCCACTTACTAATATGCCATATCAATGTTGCCAAGATGGCCGTTCACTCTGGTATGTGTTACAAGTAGGCTAGTTCGCTACATTAGAATACTTTTGGGGTCATGTTGGTACCTTAAGTATATTTTTAGCGACATATATAAAGGAATGCAAGATAGATCTAGTAAGACTGTACTTAATGTATAATTTGCATATTATATGTATGTTAATAATATAGATATATAATGTAATATAAATGAATTTTTGTGTCTTTTCTTGGTTAAGAACTTGTAATGCGTTTCACTCAATCCTCTGTTGAAGTAAATTATGTATTTTCGTTAATCATAGATAGACAAGTAGAGGATAAAATTGGGTTGATATTATTGAGGCAATGCCGGTGCAGTGAGATTGATGAACTAAAGTTTAGTTTAATCCTCTGTTCTTATATCTCATATAATTTCAATTTTTTGTTGTGTAGACCAACTCCATTGGCGCCAAGGTGTTGGAATTCGTTTCTAATTTTGGAAATCCTACTGCACCTCTTCCTGCAGCGATTGTTGCTTGTGTTCCAAAGAAAGTGCATGTTGAGGGGAAGAGTGAAACTGAGTTCGCTATTTCCCCTAGTGAGATTGTAGCTGCTATAAAAGCTGGATTGGAGGAACCCATTGAACCTGAGCCTGAGGTGTCTTTCCATATAAACTTAGCTCGCTCTTCTGTCCAATTTGATTTATGGCTGATTCATTTTCTCTCCTATTTGCACAGCTTGAGGTGCCAAAAGAATTGATATCATCATTGCAGTTACAGGAATTAAGGCAGGAGCGCATGCCATCCTTCATTCCCTTTAGTCCAGAAACAAATGTGACCGAAGTTTATGACAAAGAAACAGGGATCACTCAGTGTCGCCTTTCAAATGGAATTTCTGTAAATTACAAGGTATCTCGTCTTATGTTTATATAGTAATGGGGTCTGTTGATTTTTAAGATTTGGTTATTTTAAGGTGGGTTAGTTTCTGTATTCGTATAGTTTGTCATTGGATGCTAGAACTGCCAAGATTAAATAGTTATTTAAGTAATAAAGACTAGGATGCTAGAACTGCTGTAACTCTAGTTTAAATACTCTATTAAGAGACTCTGTGTGCAGTTTTTAATTTTCCAAGAGAATCGGATTATTGAGTTTCTTGTGGGTCTCTTTGACTAGATTTCATCTATGGACCTTCCAACTTTGATCCTGTTGTTTTATCTCTCTCTTTCTTTGTTCATTGTTGGAAATTCCTTTTCTAGTGTGGTTTTGCTCTACTACAGAGACCCAACAGCAGCCCAACACTTCCGTCTTACATCACTTGTATTGTTTTCAAGTTTATTAATGAAAGTTTGTTGCTAATACAAAATAAGATGAAATTTTTGTTGCCTGTCGTCGTAAAATGCAAGAAGATTGAAATAGGGAGATCTGTGAAAAGAGTGGTGCGATGTAATCATGAGATACATTATTGTAGATGATTATGGTGTTAGTTTGGTTAATTGCTTTAGGGTTTAACTACTTGCAATCTGGAAAGCTAAAGTTCCCCCCAAAGGTAAGAGTGTTAGCTTGGTTAATTGCTCATGGTAAGTTAAATACTTGTGATTTGATTCAAAGAAGAAGGCCTTGCTTTTATTTTTCTCCTAACTGGTGTGTTATGTGTAAAGGCGGTAATGAATCAGTGGACCATTTATTTCTGTTTTGCCATCTTTATGGGCGAGAATGTCTCAGGTGGCTGGGATTGCGTGGGGGAATTACATCTCTTGTGGTGACATGTTGGGGGATCAGTTTAACTTTTTTGGAGGAATAAGGAGTGTAGTTCTGGGGATATTGCGCAATGATGGCAGTGTTTTGGGTAGTGTGGGGAGAGAGAAATAGAATAATTTTTTATAATTTTAAAGGTGACGAGATTGATCAGTTATGGGACTGAATTCATTTTTGGGCTTCACTTTGGGCTTCATCTTCCTCAGAATTTAAGGATATCAGTTTCCAGCTTATTCATTTAGATTGGAATGCTGTTATATTGTAGCGTAGATGTCTTAGTTCGTTGTTCTTTTTTATGTTGGTTCTGGTGGCTCTCTAGGCCACGTTCGCTGTCTTGTATTTTTTTTCTGCTCTTTTGCAGTAAAATTTTGTTTAAAAAATATATATATATATTATTGTAGATGATTATGGTGTTGAAATGTCATCTCAGTTAATATCAATGAGAATATGGATGAGTAAAGATTGTTACTAAAAATAACAATTTATATATTTTTTCAATCACAGATTTCAGAAAGTGAGGCTAGGGGAGGTGTAATGCGGCTTATAGTTGGTGGTGGACGAGCAGCTGAAAGTTATGAGTCAAGAGGTTCTGTTGTTGTGGGCGTACGTACTCTTAGTGAGGGAGGTCGTGTTGGAAACTTTTCGAGGGAGCAGGTATGTCAGTTCTTCTCTTGCCCAAAAGGTTCATATATATTAGATACATGGTTTTTTTTTTGGGTATTGCTAAATTAGGGCCCATGAAGTGCTTATGTAGGAAGCAGTTCTGTTCATAAGCACTTTTTTTCATTAAAATCCAAGTGCTTCATGAAGAAAGGCACTTGGTAGGTGCTTCTCCAAAAAGCACTTCCAAGTGCTTTTATAATCCAGTGCACTTTTATTTTTTTCTGCCAAATGCTGTCAGAAGCGCTTGTAGGAGTGTTTGTAGTTACCTGAAAGCGCTTTTAGCTATTCTAGAAGCACTTCCAAATAGGTCTTTACTTCTGCACAGGAGATTATTTCCTCGTGAACTTTTCACTAAATTGTAAATTATATATCTGAGGTAGATGTTTGGTAAGTAAGTTAGTTACCACAAATGGTCATTATGTAAATTAGCTTTCACAACCTCACAAGTAGTTGTTGGAAGAGCAAATAGCTGGTGTATTTTTAATAATATGCAAGTTTTATTTTTAAAAAATATATAGACAATAACTAGCAAAATTTATGTGGCATGCAGCTGATTACTAAGTACACTGATTATTCATATGCTATTTGTAATTATTATTTAAATTAGGATCGTGCTATTTTTTGCATTCTAAAATCCACTTCCCTCATTTTCCTGAGATTGTCTCATGTATGCATACTGTTATCCTCAGGTAGAACTGTTCTGTGTGAATCACCTGATTAACTGCTCATTAGAGTCCACCGAGGAATTTATTTCTATGGAATTCCGTTTCACATTAAGAGATAATGGAATGCGTGCGGCTTTCCAGTTGCTTCATATGGTACTTGAGGTAACCCATCAAAACTTGTAGTCACCGTGCTGATTTGTGGATTCTGTAGGGTATTCTTGTCTTGGTTGTTGTCCACATGTTTTGGACTCAACATTGTTGTAACTTCGGCTTCATAGGAGGCCTCCCATTAGAGATGCATGCAGGATGAATTTATAATTGACGGTAGTGCTTGCTGACTTGCAGCACAGTGTCTGGCTGGATGATGCATTTGATAGAGCAAGGCAATTGTATTTGTCTTATTATCGGTCCATTCCCAAAAGCTTGGAGCGTTCAACTGCTCACAAACTCATGTTAGCAATGATGGACGGAGATGAGCGGTTTGTGGAGCCTACACCAAAGTCTTTGCAAGATTTATCATTGCAATCTGTAAAAGATGCAGTGATGAACCAATTTGTAGGCAATAACATGGAGGTGTGTACTTTGCTGATTTGGTTCTACAAATTATGCACACAACAATAAAATTATACTATACAACATTTCTCATTTATATATGGCTGCGTCTGCTTATTTTTAGGTAAGTATTGTTGGGGACTTCTCGGAGGAGGATGTTGAGTCTTGTGTTCTTGATTACTTGGGAACTGTTAGATCGACAGGAAATTATGAGACGGAGAATAAGTATAATCTGGTTGTGTTTCGACCATCTCCTTCTGATTTGCAGTCTCAGCAAGTGAGTGTACTTAATCCTTGCCACTTTGGATGGTGGAATTTCTGTAATACTTTGATTTGTGTTTGAATTGTGCTCATGCTTCATTTCTTTTTAAGCAGGTATTCTTGAAAGATACAGATGAGAGGGCATGTGCCTATATTGCAGGCCCTGCACCAAACCGTTGGGGTTTTACAGTCGATGGCAAAGATCTCTTCCGGTCAATTATTCATATTTCAACTAATGATGGCAAGTTTATGAAATCTGGAATTAGGTTTTGAATTTGCGGCTTATTGATATAAGTACTTATGTCTATTCAAATATATATATATATATATATATATATATAAGTACTTATGTGTTGTGGCTGTAATTTCTTATATGGTTGCAGAACTGAAATCGGAGGAGCTGCTTATGGTGGATAAGGATATTCAGAAGGATCTGCGAAGAAAACTTCGTGGTCATCCCCTTTTCTTTGGAATCACAATGGGGCTCCTGGCTGAGATTATAAATTCTAGGTAATTTTCTCTGCACAGTACGAAGGATGCATATGAACTTCAAGTTTATCTGCAAATGTGTTCATCTTTCTCCATTATCTGCATGCTCTGAATTTATGAGTAATGTGTTATTTCTCCATGCTGTGCAATTATGTTCATCAATAACTGCCAGTGGTTTTCGCTAACCCATTAGTCATTTGTACCATACATTATCTGAACTTCACAAAATGCAGTATGTAATTGCACTAGGAGTTTGTACCATACATTTTTTAGATACTATGTCAGATTAATGAATATTTCTTGTTATTTTCACTGCTGTGAAATTTTCCATCTGTTTTGCACAGGCTTTTTACGACTGTCAGAGATTCTCTTGGATTGACATATGATGTATCATTCGAGTTGAACCTCTTCGATAGGCTCAATCTTGGATGGTATGTCATATCTGTAACATCAACCCCTGACAAGGTGTGTATGTTGTATTTGTATATATTCGAGCAAAATATGTTCTATCATTTGCACTCTCTTCACCTGTTTAGGTCTAATAAATATTCAGGTTCACAAAGCTGTTGATGCATGCAAGAATGTCCTTAGAGGTTTGCATGGCAACAAGATTTCCCAAAGGGAGTTGGACAGGGTTAGTTAGTTTTTAATTTTTTATCCCTTTTTGTTTTCTTCACTAAAATGGAATTCTCTTGACCACGTCACTTGTTTATTGACCTATGTCGAAATTAAAGGCAAAACGGACCCTTCTAATGCGACATGATGCTGAGATCAAGTCAAATGCATATTGGCTTGGACTGTTAGCTCATCTGCAGGCTTCTTCGGTTCCAAGGAAGGTAAACTAAAAATTTCTTTAGCATTTACAGATGATACTCATAAAAAACGTAGAAGTGGGTTGCAATCAATCTTTTCCTGTGTTAGGGCTGAAATTATCACTGTGATTCATAATTCCTTGAGGTTTCCATTTAGTTTATCAAAAATCAACTTAAGTAATAGCCAAAACAATCAAAATAAACACTATTTTCATCACGATATTATGTTTCATAGTGCTATTTTGGTCCAGGACATATCTTGCATCAAAGATCTCACAAATTTGTATGAGGTTGCTGCTATTGAAGACGTATACCTTGCATATGATCAATTGAAAGTCGATGATGATTCTATATACTCGTGCATTGGAGTGGCTGGAGCTCAGGCTGGTGACGAAATGACTGGTGAGAGGACATATTTTGTACTGTGTTGAACTCTTGCCAAACCGTCATTGAACGTTTTAAAGATGTAGTGGATTATCTTTAACCAATCAACAATGTTTTTTGACTTCAAATAGTGGCAATGAGACCTCATAAAAATATCAACTTTTTTTCTCTTTTTGGGTGTGTCTACCGAGTCTGATGTTGCCTCATCATTTAGAGTTGGGTCCATTTATCAGTTCTACATGCTTGCTTTATCTCATGAACCTGTAATGTCCTCTTCTTTAGAAGTCGAAGAATCAGATGAAGGCTTTTCAGGAGTTTTCCCTGTCGGGCGTGGTTTATCTACTATGACACGGCCTACAACATGACATTCTTATACGATTACTTGAGCTCTCATGCAGTAAAGAGATTTAGCATTAAGGTATATCCACAAGCTTGATGTTCTCATTTTCCTTTTAATACAGCTTTTTAATAGTCGCTGAAACTTATAAGTACCTCTGGGTTGAAGTTTTATCTTTTTTTGGCATTCTGTTGATGACTTACACTATAGTTTCTGGAAAATGCATTTTAATTATTAAAAATAACTGTTTTTACAATTAGACAAAGTGGACAGGAAGAATTGTGCATAATTTTTTCCTAAGAAAAATAGAAAGATGTTCTGGGGTTAGTATTTGCAATCAAATAATTTAAATGCTAATTAACTTTTGAACACTGCAAATGAATACAATAACTATTGAAAACCTTCCTTTGTAATGTGGGCTCTAAGTTTAGAATATTTTATTCTATGAATGTAATATATTTTGGCTGCGAAGTATTGGAGTTTGTCAGGACTTTGTGATTGCAGTAAATGACACCCTGTCTGTCAGTGAAATTTCTTGGGAAAAGAGGGGGAGAATATTGATTTTTTAGCTTCTGTTGCATGTATATGTGATTCGCTAAAAATGTAGATGGCTTTTCCCCTTGTCTTGTGGTTGATTAGAGTATTGATTTTCAGAATTTGTTGAGAAGTGCAGACCGCTTGATGTTAAAAGGCCCTGTTGCCAAAGTTGTGGCAGAACATATTGTCTGCAGCAGATCATTCCAGGTGAATTCATCCACTGGCTTGATTGACATAGTACTACATATTATTACCATTGGAAGCATTGGGCACTGATGCTGATTACACTCCTTGTAAAACTATGAGCATTAGGAACTAAAACGACAGCTGTAGCTATCATTGTGTTGTACATAATTGCGGCTATATCAAGTGCATTGGTCGCTTGGGTCAATTCTTCCATATTGTAAATTCATGAGCCTTTACGTTTAAATTGTTTTCTAAATTTTGTTTAACTTATAGTCAACACTTGGTAGACCGATTAGTAATACCCTCCTAAAAAGAAGAAAGGATCCTCTTTTATACCTTATAATAGTTTAATTTGTTTTATGAGTAGATTGACGCACATTGGATTGGTGTGGAAGAAGTTTTTCGTTTATTTCATAGATCCAATCCAAGGGTCCAACTCTATTTACTAATTGAAGGGTTTCCATTCTTAGTAAATAGAGACTTGTGGAAAGTTGTAACTTTCTAATGTAAATGGCTTTTTCATTTTCAAACTCCAACAGTCTAGTGACTCAATCCAAGGATTATATGGGCCGGGACATGAAAAATATGAATAAAATACGTGTGCGGATTATTTGGAAAAATTTAAATACAAAAAGGATGATTTTAAATGCATCCGTGTATAGTATGTGTTATTTTCAAAGAAACAAAAATGTATTTCCGTACACATGGAAAACGAAAGTTTTTTTGAAAAGTATGTTCATATATGTGTATAATACACATTATACGTGATTTTACTAACTAGGCTACCAAGTACCTAGATTTCTTGTCTGGAGAGAGCAATGTGTATTTTTTTTATATAGGGCTTAGGGTTTAGGGTATAGGGTGTAGAGTTTAGGGTGGATTTAATGCGATAGTGGACTTCCTACGCCCGGAGAAATTATAGACTACTACCGTGGTATAGCTGACGTGGTAATACGGACTAATAATTTTCTAACCCCTCGTCGAACATTGACACGTCGACATGAAAGTAAAAGGCATGATTAACAAGAAGTCAACGGCATGTGAACTGGATTCCTCTACCGAAATCAAAGATCTCTTTTTCGGTCAAGAAGATCGAACTTCATCAAACCAAAAGGCAGGGGCTCCAAGAGCAGGTGATAACGTAGAGCAAAACCAGAAGACAAGCCAAATGACACGGTCCCATGAACATGTTGACATGGGCTATAGCCCAGGGAACATTTTTTTTTTTTTTTTGTGTGGACTAAATTAATAATCTAGCCTAGGCAATTAGTCGGCTGACAAGAAGAAAGAACAGAGAGGAAGAAGAAAGAAAGAAAAAGGAAGAGAGGAAGAAGAAGGAAAAAGAATAAAGAAAGAAAGAGAGAAGAGGAAAAAGAATTTTTTTAAAAAATAGAGGGGGAGATGATAAACAATTGGAAAGAAAGAGAGAGAGAGAGAGAGAGAGAGAGAGAATAAAAAAAGGGGAGAGAAGTGGAAATAGAATAAAGAAACGGATGTGTGAGTTGAGGATGAGATATGTGTTTTTATTTTCTTTTTACTTTAATTCCTTCTAAATATTTTCTAGTACATGTGTACGGACCTAGAAAATTTTTAGAGAAGGGGCAAATATTTAAAAGACTAAAAATTTGAAAACAAAATTTAGACAACTATTATCTATATAATTTAAACAATATTAATGTCATTCATAATTGATGAAAAAAGTAACAGTCGTACAAACAAAACATGAAAACCTCTTTGAGACATTTAGTCGAATACATAGTGGGCGCTAGCTAAAATTTTAAACGGTGAGGAGTATGCTTTTTGAGACAACAATTGTTTTGACAAGAAAAATTTATAAATTTACTAATTAATATTGACGCATAATAATCAGTATAATGTAATTAAATATACGTACTTATTCATCTAAGCAGAATAAGCAATCCCAAAATATAAAAGTGAGCAATAATAATGAGAAATAAAAGTGAGAAATAATAACCTGTAAAAGCCACAAGAAATATTACCCCATAAAATATATCTTCAAGACTAACCCATCAGCACTTAAATTTGCAATGAAGAAATCTTCGAGAGATTTAGGTTGTGGCTTTTCTAGATGGAAGGGAATCCTAATTTGCTCACATGGTTAATTGATTATGGGATAATTAAAAGGTTTTTTGAGCTGGAGGATAATAAGATGGTTAAAGTGGTAATTTGTCGAAAGTCAGAATTGCTTCAATCAATACTCCCCGTTTCATTAAACACCTTTTGAGCTGGAGGATAACAAAGACGAAGTCGTTTGTGCTGCAAAAAATTGAAAACAAAAAACCCAGGTCATCTTCCTCGTTTTGAAACCCCTTGCAACACACCTCAGATGCAGAGCCTTGGGACCAGCAGAGGTGCATAATCCAGCCTCTTCACAGGATTTCCGGCAAGGGGAGGCGCAACTGCACCTCCTTGCGCCTCTGTAGGTCCGCCTCTGCATGTGTAGCTCTCTTCTGTTTTTTTTTCTTCTTTGTTTCCCTTCAATCCCTTCCAAATATTTCAACAACCTTATCATTAATTCCAAGATTTTTTGTCTGTTTCAAATGTCAGTATAATAATAATAAAAAGTTCTAAATATGATCAAGAAAATATATTGAAAAAAGAGGGCTTATTATTATTTTTTTTGGTAATAAACAAAGGTTTATAATTTACCCCCAAAAAAAAAATTTAGCCCACGAATTTGGCCTATGCCATTTTCAACTCCTGGGTCCGTCTCTTAGAGCAACTCCACCCATTTGCCCTTGGCCATGGCAATGGGGGAGCTAGGGCAGCCACTATTCACGTGAATAGTGGTTGTCCTTGCAAATAGTATTTTGTGTTTCCACCCATTGTCATGGTTAAGGGCAATTACTATTCAGTTTTTTGTTTTTTTCACAAATTTTTTAATGAAAATAATTAATTTAGATAAGATTTTCGGATAAGATTTCCGGGTTCCTACGTGTCAAGACTATTCATAATCGGATAAAATTTCCGGATAAGATTTTTGGGTTCAAATTTCGGATGAATTTCAAAATTCAAAATTCAGATAAATTTGGATTCAAATTTCGGATGAATTTCAAAATTCAAATTTCATACAAATTTGGGTTCAAAATTCGGATGAATTTCAAATTTCAGATAAGATTTTCATCCAATCAAATCAAGCCACGTGGCATATCTATCTTGCCAAAATTTTCTAGAAAACCATAGGCTGAGCTCATACCTCTCACACCATATCTTTCTATATTTTCATTTCTCAGAGTTTAGAATTCATACTCCATTCATTCTCAATGGAAGATTTTATGAGATGCTTGGAGAGGCAAGAGCGAGAAACAAATGAGAGAAATCGTAGAGCAGATGAAATCAATGAGTTGCAGAGACAAGTCGATGAACAAGTTGTCATAGCAGTGGCTTTGCAAGATGAAGAGAACCAAGGTCGCCGCTGTGGTTCACAAGTGGCCGCCACCAGAATATGGACAGACATAGGCATTCTCGGGGTAAAAATCTATTGGAAGATTATTTTATCCAAACTTCTTTGTACTTTGATGTTGATTTTCGAAGGCGATTTAGAATGCAACCTCATTTGTTCAATAAAGTCATGCATGATATTTGCAATTATGATGCATACTTTGTTCAAAAGTGTGATGCTGGGGTTTTGGGGCTTCTTCCATAGCAAAAGCTTACAGCTGTTATACGAATGTTGCCTATGGAGCATCTGCTGATCAGGTGGATAAGATTGCCCAGATGGAGAAGTCCACTACGTTGGAGGCTTTGGTAAGATTTTGTCAAGCTGTTGAAACTCTATACACTAGGGACAACTTGCGTAGACCTACTCCCAGGGACCTCCAACGGCTTCCATAAAAAGCCGAAGCTCGAGGATTTTCAGGAATGATTGGTAGTATCGACTGCATGCACTGGCAATAGAAGAATTGCTCAACTGCCTTGCAAGGTGATTACGGAAATAGAAAAGGCCAAAAAAGTATCATCCTGGAAGCCGTTGCTTGCTTCGACACATGGGTTTGGCGTGCCTTCTTTGGAGTTGCCGGATCCCAAAATGACCTCAACGTGTTGGGTCAATCCCCGGCCTTCAACGATGTATTGAGAGGCCAGGGCCCTAATATCACCTATCAAGTCAACAATATAGTGTACCAGACGGGGTATTATCTAGCTGACGGCATCTACCCGAGGTGGATCACTTTTGTCAAATCCATTCCGAATCCCCGATCCCAGAAGCAAAAATTATTTGCTACCTATCAAGAAGGATACAGGAAAGATGTTGAAAGGTGTTTTGGCATCCTTCAAGTTCGGTAGTTGATTATTCGAGGTGCACCCCGTATGTTTGATGAGGAGATCCTCAGAAGCATTATGATGACTTGCATCATCCTCCATAATATGATTGTGGAGGATGAGTACGATTATGATGCTTTAGAGGTCTACGAACCGGATCCAATGAATACGGCCTTGACACGGATTTATGAAAGGCCCATGGGGCCAAGTGGAGAACCGTTTGAGCCGGAACCGTTGGTGAGGGATGGTCGTTTCATGACCCAGATGATAGATCGATATACAGAGATGCAATCTTCGTATATTCATGAAATGCGTCAAGTTGACTTGATTGAGCATCTATGGGCAGTGAAAGGCAATGAAGATGAATGATGGAGCATAGATGCTTTGGTTATGTTTTATTTAGTTATGGTTTGGTTGTGTTGTTTTTTTATTTATTATGGTTTGGTTGTGGTTTGTTATTATTATTGTACCTTGTTTGTATTTTTTTTTTTTAATTTTGTTTTGTTTGATGTATGGAATATGTTGAATAAAAAGGTATTTTATTGAATGCTTTGTTTATTAAATAAAGAAATCCAATACAAGTCATTAAGAATTACTACTACTAAAATAAAATACATGAATTACAACAACTTTAATAGAAAACATGAAAAATACAAATACATAAAAGGTATGCCAACTAATTTAATGATTTCCATCATTTAACCAATCCGTGTTGCTAGGCCCATCATCCCGGAAAAGTCTTCTTCTCATAACATCCCTTCGTTCTAGCTTCCAAAATTGTTTTGTTTCAGGGGACATATGACTTGTATCCATCGTCATGGTTTTTCGATTCGCCTTGTCCATATCTTTTTTGCGCAAATACTCCCTTTCTCGTGCATACTCGGCTTGAATTGCCATCCCGTTATCTTGGCGTTTCTGCTCCATTTCAATTCTTATGTCGTTCTGCCTTGCAATTTCCTCCAAAAACTTTGAATTATTATTGTTTGAATTACCCGATTTCTTTGCCTTCGCAGCCTTTCGGCTAATGGGCCTCTGCTCCTTTTTGATGGGTGAGTCTTGACGCATAGGGAATCGAGAGGTGAATTTGATGTCATTGAATCACGGAGTGGCGTCTCGTTTAACACAACGGCGGGACCCGTCGGAATAATTATGAAGCGTTTGCAATATTTCACCACCTCCCAACATTCATGATGGTTGAAACTTTTTTTGCCACCCCCGATTGCACCGAACCACATCTGTGCTTAAATCATCTATTTAACAAAAAAATGGAAATGCAAGAAATATTTAAAATATATTGGATATGCAAGTAACAAAAAAAAAATAATGGAAATGCAATTAACCTTACAAATAAATTAGAAGTGCAATAAAAATTAAGAAACAATTGGAAATGCAAGAAATATTAACAACATATTGAAAATGCAAGAAATATTAACAAAATATTGAAAATGCAAGAAATATTAACAAAATATTTAAAATGCAAGAAATATTAACAAAATATTGAAAATGCAATAAATATTAATAAAATATATATATATATATTAGGAGATTAAACTTAATAAAATGAAAATTATAAAATACTTACCTCGTTAGTACGATTTTCCCCACTTCTATAGTTGTCCATCGCTTTTGCCAAGGCATCTCTCCATTTTTCCAACTCTTTATTGAGAATTTTCCACCTACTAGATAATGTCATCTCCGTACAAGTCGACCCCGGAATTTTTTCACAAAATTCGGCATGAATTTTCTTCCACATATGAAAAAATTTCATCTCATTGCCGGACATGGGACAATGACAAACTTGGAGCCAAGCCTCACACAAGGAAACATCTTCCATGGTGCTCCAAGCCCCTTCGGTTTCGATAGAAGAAGCCATAAAAATAAGAAATAAAAATACAAGGTGAAAGATAGGAAAATATTGAGTAAAGAGTGAATAATAATAGAAGTACAATAAAATGTATGAGGATTGGTGTTGAAAGTGAAGAGTATTGATAGGTATTTATAGAATATATATATATATATCAGAATTTTTTAGAATTTTTTTAAAAAAATTTCGATTTTTTTTCATAATTTTATTGCCCAAAAAATGCCAGCCGTTGGATTGGATTCGAAGAAGCAGATCGGAGCGCTGGGGGCGTGACACGTGGCTTCTGTCCGTTGGAGGTTGCGTCGCGCTGAC
This sequence comes from Prunus persica, assembly GCF_000346465.2. Lineage (NCBI taxonomy): Eukaryota > Viridiplantae > Streptophyta > Magnoliopsida > Rosales > Rosaceae > Prunus > Prunus persica. The sequence goes on along the minus strand of NC_034015.1, from coordinate 22,276,369 downwards.
GTCACAACACGCTGGCTCGACCTCGGGCTGAACTGACCTTCGGGTCAGCCCGACTTCGTGGGACCCACTCCAAGCCCGGGCTTAGGCTCACCGCTGGAATGAGATTTTTTTTTCCCCCCAGCCTTGGGCTCAGCTCATTGCTAGAGTTGCTCTTAAAGCTCCTCAAAATTCTCCCTGGTTTTTAAGCCAATTATTTTTCTGGTTTAATCATTGATTTATAATCAAGATTTGTATGAAATTGTTGATGCAAAGACTAAAGAGGGGCGGTGAATGAGTCTAATTTTTTTTCCACGTCAGAAAAGGCCTCCGCCAAGATTGCGAGGATGCCGGAATCCGCCAACTAGAAGATGCAGACTTCGTAAAATTTTAAGCAATTTGATATTGTTCTTGATTTTTAAGAACAATAGACCAACAATTTCACTTAAAAACCACAAAAACTATGAAGAAAAATGGCTTTAAGAAATTTGCAGAGTTCAAAGAATAAAAATTCATAGAAATACGGAAGAAATTTAATGACATCTGATTTCTATCAAAACCTCGAGGATGAGGTGACGACGCTAATAATGCATTTTACTTTCATGTCGATGTGTCAATATTCGGTGAGGTGTTAGAAAACTATTAGTCCGTAGTACCACGTCAGCTATACTACGGTAGCAGTCCATAGTTTCAATTATATTGGGTATGTCATGTCAGTCCCGATCTCTTGGACTACATGGGTTCAAGAGATTTGTAGTCACTCACCGTTGGATGTAAATTCAACGATGAACTCACTCTTGCACTCCTTTTAAGAAACTTTTTTGAATCATTGGATTAATATCCAACGGTGAGTGACCATAAATCTCTTAGACCCCTGTAGTTCAAGAGATCGGGACTGATGTACAGTCCTGATCTCTTGGACTACAGGGGTCCAATGTCACATCCTGGGATCAACTCTGCCGTAGCACGATATTGTCCGCTTTGGACCCCCCTTCTCTGGCCCGCACGATTTTGTTTCTGGGAGCTCACGAGCAACTTCCCAGTGGGTCACTCATCCTGGGATTGCTCTGGCCCCCAACTCGCTTGACTTCGGAGTTCCTACGACTCCGAAGCCAGTGAGCTCTCAAAAGGCCTCGTGCTAGATAGATGCGGGTGTGCACATATAAGGCACATCACCTCCTCTCCGTTGGTTGATGTGGGATCTTACAATCCACTCCCCTTAAGGGCCCGACGTCCTCGTCGGCACACTCGCACCACACGGCAAAGTGGCTCTGATACCAAATTGTTACATCCCGGGATCAACTCCGCCGTAGCACGATATTGTCCGCTTTGGGCCCTCCTTCTCTGGCCCGCACGGTTTTGTTTCTGGGAGCTCACGAGCAACTTTCCAGTGGGTCACCCATCCTGGGATTGCTCTGGCCCCCAACTCGCTTAACTTCGGAGTTCCTACGACTCCGAAGCCAGTGAGCTCCCAAAAGGCCTCGTGCTAGATAGATGCGGGTGTGCACATATAAGGCACATTACCTCCTCTCCGTTGGTTGATGTGGGATCTTACAATCCACCGAGATTTCCCCAAAACCGGGGCGAATCCCGTCTTTGTTCCGGCATCTTCCGATGCAGGGCCCACTTACTAGAAACCGAGACTCTTTACCAAAATTTTGGCAGAGTCTCCCCTGTGAATTGAACAAACCAACTAAATTCAACCTGCACAAAAATACAGAATAATCCCAACCAGCAGCATGAGCATGGAAAATAGGTAGAAATTCATACCTTACTCGTCAAATTTGGAGAAGAAATGAGGGAGAACGAGCGATTTGAAAATCTGTGAAAACCGACTCGTTTTTCTGCAGATTCTGGCGATCATGGCGGCTGCCGAGGTCGGGGATGGAGCGGGATGGAAGGAGGAGGAGCTGGCGGTTCTTTTGGGACCGGTACCACCCCAAACGGTGGTCGGAGCAAGCGGTGGCGACGGTAAAACCGTCGCCGATGTGCGTACGGGAGGGGAGGGAGGCGCGCACAGGAGGAGAGAGAGAGAGAGAGAGAGAGAGAGAGAGAGAGAGAGAGAAGTCAGATATTTTAAACCCAGACTTCGAAATATTTACGATTTTACCACTGTCGATGTTTTGATCGTAACTTCCTCGTTACAACTCCGATTCAAGCATACCGCGTGTCTACGAATTCGTCTCAGTACCACCTACTCAGAAATACCAGTTACTGCCCCAAACACTTTCCGGGCAAGAAAATGACCAATTTACCCCTACCCTAAGGGTAAATTCGTAAATTCACTTAAATAATTTAAAATAGGAATTAAATTTGGAGTCGGGGTGTTACATCCAAGAGATTTGTGGTCACTCACCGTTGGATGTAAATTTAACGGTTCACTCACTCTTGCACTCCTTTTAAAAAACTTTTTTGAACCATTGGATTAATATCCAACGGTGAGTGACCACAATCTCTTAGACTCATGTGGTCTAAGAGATCAGGACTGTATATTATACATTCTTAATACTTTGTTGCTCATGTGATCATTTATGTAGCTCATATAAAAATAAAATAAAAATAAAGAAAGTCAACATTAGTAGAAGTGGGAGCTGTGTTATATTTTCGCACTTCTGTTTGGATAAGAAAAAATAACTTAGAATTTAGCTAAAAGTCGGGAATTTAAGAGAAATTGACAATTCCCTTGTTTGGTAACTTAAGCGCGGAATTTATTAAATGATTCTCGGAAAAAATCGTGGAAATTTCGAAATGAAATTTCCGAGTTTAATTTCCACCAAAATAGGCGTCATTTTACAATTTACATAGTGTCATTTACAAAATTCAACATACATAAATCCAAACACTGAAATTTTCAATTGCCAAAAATTAAAATTATGGAAATCTAAATTCTGTCATTTTAGAATTCTAATAATTTTCAATTCCTTCATTCAAACAGGCTTTGATAGTTCCGATAAAAGTACCATCAAATACAGTATAGAATAGCGATTCATGGATCACCTGAGTACCTCAAGTGTCTCGGTCTCGGTCAGAGAGAAAAGCAGTTATTACTGCTGAATATACAAAAATTTCAGGTTTCATTTCCTTATCTTCCATCTGACGAAGATAAACTAGAGCCTCATCAGGCCTGCCACACTTGCAAAGACCCGTAATGAGAGCCATATAAGCAATTCTGTTTGGAGCACATCCCTTCTTTCCCATATTGTTCCAAACCACAAGAGCATCGTCGACCCTTCCAGCATTGCACAACCCATCTATTAATGTTGTGTAAGTAATCACATTCGGTTCTCTGTCTGGTTCTCCATCTTCACCAAACATCCTGGAGAAGCAAAGCATCGCTTTATCAACATCACTATTTTTACACCATCCATTTATCAGCAGATTGTAGGTTACAACTGAGGGAACAAGCCCCTTCATCACCATCTCATTCAAATGATATTCAGCTTCTGAAACTCTTTTAGCCTTACAAAGCCCATTTATCAAGATGTTATGAGAAACTACATCAGGACAATAGCCACAAGCACAGATGTCACGGAACAGCTGCAAAGCTCGATCTACTTCTTGAATTTTGATTAATCCATTTATAGCCGTAGAATAGGCGACTATATCAGGGCGAAAACCTTCTTGAACCATGTTATCGAGAAACTTACAAGCTTCCACTGCATTTCCATGTCCGCACAGCTGCTTTACAAGTAAGGTGGAATATCTTATCCATGGTTCATGTCCACAAACACGCATCTCCTTCATTAGGTTAAGGGCTTCTACAACATCCTGTCTTCTACATAGGCACCCAAATATAGAGTTATGGGTAAAATGTGTTGGTTCAAGTCCTGCTTGCTCCATCTCTCTCAAAAGCTTATAACTTTCCCCCAATCTATTTGAATTGCACAGTGCATCAATCAAATTGTTATACATTGACACATTTGGTTTACAGCCAATCTGAATCATTTCTTTGAAAAGGCTCAAGGCCTTCTCCAACTTACCAAACTTCAGCAGACCATCAATGACAATTTGAAAATTAGTTGTGACAGGATGAACCCTTTTCTTAACTACAAGGAGCTTATCTGCCTCAATATCAGCATCAGATTCATTTTCCATCATTGGCTGAAGAAGTCGATGAGCTTTGTCAATGGAGCCGTTATCAACAAGACCGTTCAACACAGAAGTGTAAAGCAAACACATATCCTCTTCATCTAAATCTTCCTGGATTTCCTCAAGTACACGGATTGTTTCCCCTTCATCAGAAAAAAATGGTATGAGCTTTGTAAGTATCCCAACATCAGAATGGATTCCCGACTCCTTCATTTCCGAATACATAGACAAGGCTTTTTCAAGCTCCTTATTCTTAATGAGTCCTCCAATCAGTACATCGTAAAGAGAAATGTCAACTGTGAAACCTGACTTCCGCATTTTATCAAACAACTGGAGGGCTTTATCCACTCTGGACTGCCTCACAAACCCATGAATCAAAACATGAAATGTCTTCTCATTCAATCCAAGATTGCGATCTTCCATTCTTGCAATCAAATCAAAAGCTTTATCCACCTCACCCCACTTGCTAAAGGACAACACCAAGATAGACATGACATGGGCATCAACCCACCCCTTCTCATACATTTCATTGAAAACATTTAAAGCCTTTTCAAACTTCCCTGTATTGCAATAAACCTGCAACGCTGGAGTCAGCGTGTACTTACTGAATTCCCACCCAGAATCTCGCATTTCTTGCAATCTCATTTCAAGCAATTCAATTGAACTTGACTTAGATTTAGATATAGCCTCCAACAAACAATTATAGCTATAACTATTTGGAACACAAAGACCCTTCACTTTAACTTGATCAAACAAAAAGTTAGCTTCTTGAACCAACTCTACACTACCTAAACATCTTATAAAGAAACCCAAAGCTCCAGGAGTCAGAGAACAATTCGAATTCACAATTTCCATAGCCATGGCTCTCAATGGAACATTTTGTCGAGCGCGTGATAGATGAGAGGCCATGGCATTGTAAGTATAGCAATTGTGCTTGTACCCAGATTGGGTTGGTGCCCAGGTAAAGAACACGTGAGCTATTTTCCAACTCTTCAGGCCATCTAGCACACTTTCTACTACTTTGGTGGTGAGTCTTGAAGCAAGGTTCTTCAACTCTGGGTTATCTGGGGAAAAGGGTTGCTCGGTGAAGATGGAAATGAAACCATTGATGACGCCGGTGAGGTGTGAAGGAAGAGAAGGGCCAGTATGGGTTCTGGTGCAAATGGGTCTTGGTGTATTTGACGAGGCTGTAAGGTTCTTGGCGAGGACTAGTGAAAGAAGCGCATTTGGGTCGATCGGCTTTGTTGATTTCCAGAGATTAAGATGAGTTTTTGAGATTCTTGGCAATGCCATTTCTAAATCGACTATTGTGCCAGTTGCCTTGTAATGTCGAGAAATTAGAGTGTGCTGTTGTGCCTTAGCGACGCTCAATTACCCTCAACGGCTCAACATACGCGACACAATATTCTGATGCTACAATGCCTAATATTTTTGTGTGGTTTTTAGATAAATGCATGGGAGAAACGAGGAAGAAAGAATGGATAAGGCAAGAGGGAGATTTCGACTACAAAAAAATTGCAAAGAGGGAGGGGGATATCTAACAGCAATGTCAAAATGATTTTTTATTTTACACATTCTTCACTTCTCTCTTATCTTATGGCATGTTTACTTATCAGAAATGAGGGAAGCCTTAAATTCGGTAACTTAAATAAGCTAATCGAGGAACAAAGAATTGAACTCGGCTGTGAGGAGGCGGGCATAGTACCTTGTCTAACTGACCCTACCAACATTTAGGTAACATATTAGAAAACTTGTTAAAATAAAACATGTTTTACCATAAATTATATATAAAAATTTCTAACATGTGTTACAATGAATTAGACAATACCATTACCTTCATTTTCTAACGAGTACAATTAGAAAACAAGCTAATTTACTTGTATCTATCGTTAGAAAGTATCAACTACCAAAAACAATCCCAGAGTCTTTTTTAACACCTGCGGGCAAACAAAGCAAACCCTTTTAAACCATTTGGTTCACAGAATATTCATTTCTCATGTTTGATAATGCTAGGAAAATAACTAGGAGATATCACTTTATTTCATTTCTCATGGTCACATAAATAGTAAATTATAATAAGACTTAATTACTACAGTGCCCTCTAAAAGCATGGTCAAATCTCTCGCACCCTGAAAATCAAAGTGACCCATTTTGTCTATTTGACCGATGTTTTGCGTCTTACTTTACATATATCTTATATATATTGTTATTCCTCGGAAGACTGACACACGAGCGTCTTCTGTATAAGCAACTGACCATACATAATTATGAGCTGCTGAGGGGTTGGCTTGGCATGCTATAACCTAGTCGTCTGCATAATAAATTTACTCAAGTTCTTGCAAAGTTTTGTGAAAAGAAAAAATACGGAGAAACTTAATTTACCAGCCTTCTGTATCATTAGGGTAATCCCGAAAACTTACAATTAAGCAAAACCTGCCACCATGTTTCTCAATTGAATAACCAGAAAGGTCATATAATACAAGCATTGTAAATCTAATTTGAATGGTCGGATAGTACAGTTTTCGCAAGTGAAAGAGATGCAATATGAATAACCAACAAGGGCTCTAGCCCTTGCTGTGCAGCAACTTGTACAAATAGTCTTTTGATTTGCAAGAAAAGATGGTCCACAGATTCTGCTAGCTGTTTCCAGAGGTGGAGACTTCAGCACTGCAAACAGGGCAGACCTGCAGTAACAGTGCAAGGCATAATGTAGTAGCTTTCAGGCTAAATCAATAACATACAATACTTCTCCAAAAATGAAAAGTGCCGCTATTCCACAAGCACACATGAAAACACAACTTCAACACCACAATAATAAGAAATCACCACTGCCTCAACTAAAACAAAATCAATTTGGAATGGAAAAACTGTTCATATTCCAATTCTCAATTATTGCAAATTTCAACTACAACTATGGCAATTTTAACTATAACCAAACATTGTAACTGGTTTAAGCTTTAATGCCAGAGTGTGAATAATAACCTGACAAACAGGATGGATTTCAAGCACCGGAAACCATAAAATTGTCCCAAATAAGTCTTACATATCAGAAAACAATAAATAAAATTGGCTGTTCATGCAAACTGCTACCATGTTTTCTCCAGCCTTGGCTTACAGAAAATCAAACATTGTGAAGAACACATTGAAGCATGTTTACTTTTTGACGGCCCCTTTGCCTAACTTTTTTCTTTAAGGGGGAGAGGAAGGAGAGCTGGAGATTCCTAAACTTTAGTCGAAAACTTTCTGACTGCAATACTAAGTAGTGTTTTTGGAGCAAGAGGGAGAACATATTAAAAGCATAACTTAAGTATAAACAAATTCCACAACCCTGTGAGGGCCTGTTTCAAATTGGCTCATTTAGATATGCATCCCAACATATATTACAAGCTACATCTATTAAGCCCCCTGTCATTTTGGCCATTAAAGGGAGAGCAGTGCTGAGAGCCATCTCAGTGTATTTGAGCTGTCTCGGTTTGCCTGGGAGGCATTATCCTCGTCAATCCCATCACTGCTTCCATTTTCCTTTCTTCTCATTTTCTTTTGTTGATTCATTATCAGGTCTATAACTCAGCTTTTATTTTCTCTTCTTTTGATCCTTTCCCTTTCATAAGTCTTCTTTGGATTTTATTTTTTGGGATTTTCAAATCATCTTAATGGCATAGTGATGTAGTACAGCCCGTAGGTATTAGATTAAGCATTCAAACAATAGAACATAGAAGAATATAAGAGATCGAGGAGATGAAAATATAGATCGAAAAGACGAAAGAAATGGTAGAACAGTAGAACAAGAAGAATATCGGAGGTCGAAGAGACGAAGATATAGATCGAAGGGACGAAAGAAAGGACCGAAATCAGAGAACTGAGAAGGAAGGACAGAAATCACATAGTTTTAAGAGACGGTTTACTCAATATCCAAATCTGAATTTTAAAGAACTACATGGGGGAATTTATAGCAAACTAAAACCTAGACATAATAGGATACAAATCCCTTGCTTAAACAGAAATCATAACCCAAATAAAATAGGAAACTTAAAACTAGAAATCTGGAAATCTGGAAAAGTAGAAATCCTACTAGAATGGGGCTCGGTGCTTGGTTGTGGTTGGGCGTTTGGGTGATGGCAGTTGGGCAGTGGTGGGGGGGTGGGGGGTGTGTGAGGGGACGGGAGGATTTATATACTTTGACCCTAAAACAAATATAAAGGTGGAAGGAAACTCCATCAGCTTGGCTGGAAATAGATCAAGAGGGGTGCTTCAATATCATGATTCAGAATATTTGACTCAGATTTCAAATCCAATCCAAACATAAACTGAATTTAAGGCCCCAAATTCTACACTTAGGAGACTTCTAACAACACTTATATGTTAAAACCAGCCACAAAGGATTTGAAACAAATAGCTACAACTGTTACCAACTGTTATAGCATAGAATTTCAGATCCAAAGATACGCATCCATGCATAGCTTTTATTTGACAGTGATTTTGTAGAATAGTTTTCATTTTTATTAAGTGACTTTGATACACAGGAAAAACTATGCAATAGTTAAAATACATATTTGGTCCATCTAAACTTGAGAGATGTAATTTCCAATTGATCTCACCCAGCTAGGAACATTACATGGGGCCGAAACCATACATATGTGTCAACACAAATACATAAATGTGTAAACTTTTGATTAAGACATACACAGACATAGAAAGATAATCAGTGGGAAAAAGAGAAGCACTGTTTTGTAAAACATGGACAGGTCACATAGACCCAAACAAAATGAATAAGAGTCATCAACCATACTACAGATTGAAGGGGTAGCAATTCACAAAAAAATGAGCAAGGAAATCTACAAGTGTCAGAACTTGATAACAGAAGGAAGGTACCACGTTGGATATTCTAAAAAATGGAAGGAAGCAATAAAGCCTCCAAGTATATTTGGGAGAGAATAGGATTAAGAAAATAATAACTTCTTTCGGAAAGTAAAAAGGAAAATCATAAACAACATGAACAGATTACACTAAGAATTATAGGAATGTTTGAAATTGGCAGTGAATAAAAAATATATAATTTCAAAACCATACCTTGTTTATTGTCAACCAATTATTTATGCACTCAGAATGATAGGAATGTTTGCAAGATAGTATTGTCAAGTTCTCACCAGCCTCGTAATCCAGCCGACAAATGACACACCTGAAACAGAAGTAACAAAAGTTGAAGAAAAGAAAACATGCACGCACAACTTCTAGAAAGCACATAAAACTAAGGAATATGTGCTTACGACTCATTGCTTCCATTCTGACCACTTCCTGTCTTGTAGCTTACTGAAGGCAATGAGGCGATGGTATCAGCCGAAAGCCCTCTGCTCTCAGTTCCAACAACTTCACCCAATGCAATTAACTCCTGATAAAGTTATATAAAGGTCACATAACAAGCCAAAAAGAAAATGCACTACCTAAGGCATTAGAATTTAAAGCCGCCTCACCTCATATGAAAGTTCATCTGGGTCAACCTCCTCCCATGTATCCTACAAACCAACAGTAGATGAGAAACATCTTGATCATCGACAAAACAGAGAACTGCTACTATCTTCTAGAAGAGTCTCAATCGTCAAACTAATCTCAGCATACAAGCTACAAATTAATACCTGAGAGTTACCTCCATGTTCCTCTGTGTGCTCAACTTCGCCTGCAAACACAACAAGATATATACCCGAAACAAAAGTATTACATAATTTCAAGGACTTCAAAAGCGATAATATAAAAAGAGTATTACAATTGTAATAGTCACAAGCACTCACGGTCATTAATCCCAGCAAGAGCCATCAGTCTAGCGGCCATCTCTCTATCTTCAGCATCCTGCAGGGCTCTTGCATAGGCCTCATCACTTGAAAAAACAGCCGGGTCATATTCGACTCTGGGGTTATCATCCTCTCCAGCATCATCATGACCATGCACATCAAACGCATCTTCATCATTGTCAACCTCAGTTCCATCATATTGCTCCTCATCATCGTTATCATCAGTATCGTCATGAAAATCATTAAAATCATCCTCATCCTCATGCACATAACTTCCAGCTTCCCAACTTCCATAATCACTATCTTCATTGTTCATTCGTAGCATCATGTATGCCCTTTCCTACTCAATATCCAATTAAATCACATGCAAAACAAGATCAAACAAAACCTCTCCACAAACAACCTAGACCACTTATAAATAAAGATTGACAGTGAACAGCATTCACATTAAGATTGACTGAAGCAGAGGCTATAGCTTGGTTAGAAAGAAATATCCTTCTTTGGAAGCCCAAGACTGAGCCCACTGGCCCAAATCTAACAATGAGATCTTTTTGGTTTAAAATGAAATGTCGATAGTAGTTTAAGGGTCAGTCAATAGAAAAATAAACAAATAGGTCAAGCACCAATCTAAGAGTTAATATTAAGCTTTATTATGAGTATTTATTTGGCTCCTAGCAAAATACAATGTCTTTTTAGTTTTATGTACTATTTAATTAAGTCTTTTACGGAATTAATGAATGTTTTGCTAAAAAATATCTAAGTCATTAAAAGTTCTATTTGAAGCCTATAAACAAGGCTATTCCTTGTAAGCCAAAAGGAAATTTGAATAAATGACAATTAGGTTTTGTTGTAGGCTTGGTGCCAATGGTATTGCCTCTCTTTCTCTTTGTACGTTGTTCTCCATCTCTCTACTTGCTCTAAATCTACAGCAACCATCATATATCCTCTTTTCATTACAAAAATTTCAACCATCTAAAGCCCACCACGTCCCAAAGCAACACCCACCTTGTGTCCCCTGCATCAATATTGGTATCTGAACAACATATCCTCCTCGCTTTCCTTCCAAATTCTTTTTATATATTCAATTATGTTGATGCACAAAAATGTTGGACCCAACTTAGAAGTGTGGGGTGTGATGGATGATGTGCGAAGGCGAAGCAGGGGTTTGTGCCTTCAGAAGGCAAGTGTCATCGTCGAGTTCATGTATGCCTTCGGCAGGCCATTACAGATGACATAAGGAAAGTAAGCAAGCATGCAGAAGACAGGCGTATGTGGTTCACCCTAATGAATGGGCTACATCGACGGAGAATGATATTCTCATTACAATAATGGTTGTTTACATTGTACAAGGAGTATGGCCCAAAGATAAAGGGGAAAAGAGAGAGGGAGCACGGCCCTAGGGACCCCTCTAAGTGGAGAGTGGTCTCCTTATAAAGGTGAGGGGAAATCTTCACTTCTTGTAATATTCCGATGTAGGACTCTTGACATTGCCTCTAGTTGCTTGGTCAGTCATGGTATAAACAAATTATAATCGTTACAAATGCAAAACTATCATTGAGAGTTGAAGCTTTGACTCAAGATTGCCAAAGCGATAGTAAGGCAATCAATGAGTAGTTAAAAATGGCCAGTTCCTTAAAAATAAAATAAAAATTAATTGGCTTTTATGATTAGAAAAAACATGATAGGATGAGGCAAAAATGTAAACATGGATTATTCATCTTCAGTCCCTAGGCAAGAACCTAGAGTATCTAAGGCGGAAAAGGGGAATACAAAATAGTGACGAGCAACAACACGTAAGGCCTTCCGTCCTCTTCTCGCTTATAAAAGGAATACAAAGAGGAAAATTGGCAGAGGACCATCATTTTTCAAAGATGCAGTTCAATGTAATGATCAAGGGAAGCGATTTTAGCACTCCCCTTTGTACTTCTGCACTCCATCCTTCAGTTTTATGTTAAAATTCCAAAACCACCCTTAGTAGCATTTTTAACTCCCTAAAACACTCAAGAGCCCCCGTGTAGTGCCTTGTTCAATAGTTTGAAAGGAATGGTGGGCCTTAGACTCAAGCTCAAGCATTTACTTTTCTAGTTAGAGACAAATGTCTACATTCTTTCTTGGGGGACCACGCCCTCGAAAGAAGCATTTCAACCAACCGACTAACTTGCCTCTCCGGTAGTTGCCGTATCAGGAGTTCTTCGAATTCTTCTTTAGCTTTTCAACCTCATGTCAACAACTCCAGGCCTCCACCACCCGAGCACACCACCTTATCTGTCCACAGACACAAGCTCACCACATCACCATGTCTATCTAAAATCCAACTACTAGTCCAACCCCAAGAAAATCATGGTCCTCAAAATACAGTGTCATGAACACAAGATTTTGGGCACTGGTCTAAAAGGAAAGTAAAATCTACTGATAGCACCACTGGATTATCAAGTATTGCTAAAGGCGAAGCCATTTGAGTCTGTGCAAGAGGAAATGTTTGTGGCCTTTGATGGGATCGAGTAGGGAGGAAAGGGCATATATAATGAAACTTTTCAATTGAACTCACACAGAGAAAATAGTAATAAAACTATTCAATGAAAAGGAAAGGAAATCAACAAGAGGGTTTCATTTGGAACCACTTGATTCCCTGCAATCCCAATTTCCCCGCGAGAAAAGGAACTTTAACTTTACCAGACCAAAAAAACAACAGGAGGGTTTCACATGGACTATGGTGAAACCAGACGTGAAAGAAGTGGATCTTAACTTCAAAGAGATCAAAAGTGCAGCTGCAATTCTGTAGCTGTGTCACTAACCACCACAAACCCATCTATATTTTCCTTTACCCAACCCTCTTCTCTAATCCCACCTATCTTTTCATCATCATACACCGTCATCTTCTCTCACTCCCCGATCAACCCCCTCACTTCTCACTGCCCCCCCAATGACGTTATCAACATCAAAGCCTCCATGGTAACTGATGGCAAGGGCCATTAAGACGATCTGCCTTCTGTTTTCCAAGCCTGGACACCACTCTTTCAGTAGAGAGCTATCCATAGGTGGTACTTGGGGTTCATGGTGATGTGGGTTGAGAATTTGGGATAACAGGACCCGAAGTGGGTGATGGAGTAAAAAACTAGCCTGCGAGCTTTAGGAAATTGAGCGTTGTTGGTGGCCTATTCTATTAAAGAATTAATTGACACTGACAACATAATGAACTGCCTAGAAAAGTATGTAATATTCTATTGGGCAGACCTCAGTTATTTGATAAGAAGGTGCAGAACTGTGGCTATAACAGTACACATACCAAGCACAGTCTAAAATTTAAACAATGGCATCATCATAAGATGAAACCACAGCCCTCCAATGGTAGCTGCAAAACGTCAGAAGACAAGGATGAAACAAAAACTGGAAATTATATCTTAGGCTGTATTTAACTTCTGAATATCACATAACAAGATCAAAATTTATATGAAATTTTCCATAGGTCGCTGAGGGAACGAAAAGAGGATTTAAAGAAAAATAAAAGAAAGCTATCAAACAACTAGCGCGAGATGAAATTCTTTAGTCCAACTTCGGTTGCTAAGGAAACCATCACAAATGGAATATGAATCCTTTGCTCGCGACCATAACAGATGAAAAACAAAAAGGTCAAAAAAGAGAACAAAGAATTCAGATTCTATCATGTTTCAATTTTCAGACTAGCTCATATATTCAACAAACAAAGCAATATCAAAAGAAAAATTAAGAAACACATTACGGAAGAGATAAAGAAACGAAATTGAACAGCAAAGACGGAGTTTGAGGACCTGTTCTTGGAGGGTTCGAGCAAGGGCTAGGTCAGCATCGACCTGACTGAGATTAGTAAAGGGAGTTCTTGAAGACTGCGGAACAGGAGGTGAGGGAGGGTCCACCAATTGCGAGGACTCAGTAGTTACTTCTTGTTCTTGTTCTTCGCATTGATTCAAATTGGGGTTTTGTTCTTGTTCGCTGATGCTGTTATTGTTGTTGGGTTTGAGTCCACCGCCAGAGCCCAATTTGGCGTTATGATTTTCCATGGATATAAAGAGAGGTTGGAAAGCCAATAAATCGGAAGAAACTGGAAAGAGATCGAAATTGAGGAAGGGTGGGAGAGACCAAATCACATATTATTTCAAGAATCTCAGATAGTCGGACACTAATAAGGGGCCATTGGGTTGGGGGTGGAGAAATTATTTGGAGGACGGCTGTCAGGTGTTGGAGTGAGATCGGAAGGAACGCGTTAAGCCCCGTCTAAAAACCTTTTTTTTTAAAACAAATATATATATAAGCTAAAATCATATTTAACAGCTTTTCCTTTGTCGTTTTACAACAAAAAATAATTTTTCTCAATTTTATTGTTTTTTTTGGTCTCTCGGCCTATTTTGGGGTGAATCGGAATTATGGGTTCCAATTTCATTCCAAACAATTTTGAAATTTCAACATCCATTTTAATTCATAAAACTTGAAAATTTTAGAATATTTCGGAATTTTGTTCGAAAATTTTCACAAAGTTGTTCAAAACTTTAACCTGGCCCAACCATTTAAAGGTTGAAATCTGCTCAAAATTGAAAATTTGTGTCAAAAGTTCAAAAACCTGTTATATTTAATAGTACTTAGATGTTGGTAAAATAACGTCTATTAGGCCATTACATCATATCTAGGGCTGGCCCTGACTTTTGGGTGGCTCTAGGCTAAAAATGAAAATTGGTGGTGATTTTTCCATTCTCTTTTTGTTCACTTACACTCCATTTTATTTTTTTAACAGTTTTTACTATAACAAAAAAGGAAGTGTAAGTGGAGAAAAGATGAGTGGGAACATACAATTTTTAACAAAATGAGTGTAAGTGAATAAAAGATGAGTAGAAAAATCAGATCTCATGAAAATAAGGCCCATTTTTCTTCCATTCTCTTGAATATAATAAACTAACAAGGAAAAAAATGCAATTAAATACAATTTGGTTAACCAAACATGGCTCCATTATTGGCCATATAATGGCTGCCCCAATCTAGAAATAAACAAGAATTTAAATACTAACAAGAATGAGGATACAAATAATTTGCTCTCTTTCATATTTTCTTACTAAATAATCTACTAACAAAAAATTTCTGGATAAATAAAAGAATTTCTAGTCCTATTGGCTTTCTTTCATTGATTGCTACTTTTAGCAATTAAATACTTAAAGACATGCAATTGATGTCCTGATATTACATAATTTTCATTAATTTTCATTTGAGCTCTTAAAAAACACTTGTAATTACATTTGGAGCTTCCAAATGCCAAACTATTAAAATTATTCTCCTCTCTAATCATCATATTCTTCAATTTGGTACATATATATTTGGGGTCCTACAAATGCGAGGCCCATGGCCATCGCCCTCCTTACCCACCCTCAAGACTGACACTGATCATCAACATGAAATTAGCCATTATTGTAGTCTAAGCTTTAAATTCCAAAATATTTCATATTTCAAAACTTTCGAATGTCATATTTGATTTGGACTAGGCCTCATCATTTGGCCCACGGGCTCATGGGCCGATGGGGGCCCGCCCTGCTCGTTATGGGCTTTGAGATGGCCCGGCCAGCCTTGGGTTAGGCTAGGCTTGGGCTTGGGTGTCTAAAGCCCATAGGCCCGGCCCAATTAAGCCCAAGAAAGCCCGGTCTAGCCCGCCCACAAAAGTCCGGCCCATTAGGCCCACATATATATATATATAATTATGTATAAATAAGAGTTTAGGTTTAGGATTATATCACTTAAATCACATATATAATTTGTTTCATTTCATTTACTTTTCTTTACTCATTCCTAGTTTATAATTGGATGATTAGCACATTAATTTATGTCAATTATTAATTCAACAATTATATATATATATATATATAAATAAGATGAACAACATATCACATCACCAAATATAATCATACTTTTCTTGAACACATCACCAAATATTTGCATATTTATTCATACCATCCTTTTAAAAACAAAAAAATTTGATACATATTATTTTTTTAAACGTATTACGATCTAATTATGTAATTACCTCAAAAATAATACTTGGTTTTATTATTTTTGTGAAAAATCTTATTAAGTTGTGTGACTTTATTGGATGTTTTATGCATTTGGTTTGATGTGAAAATATTGGAATTAAGTGAGTTTAATCTTAGATTTGGACTAAAATGCCCTTATGATTAAGTTTATGATTTTTTTAATGAAGTAGGCCCGGCCCGGCCCGATGGGCCTTCTCAAGCTCGGCCCATAGGTCGGGTTTGGGCTTTGAATTTTCTAAAAAAATTGGCCCGGCCCAGTCCGGTATTTTCTCTCTCCTTTTTAAAGCCCGGCCCATTGACGAGCCCTAATTTGGACATGCCAAAATTGGACATTTTCAAATCTGAACTAGCAAGAATCAGATTTTTCCAATCCAACTTGCACCCCTAATCAAGACGTTCAAACTTCACACCAGAACCCACTTACAAGAAGTTAGTATGTATATGTGGTGATGTAAAATTAATGAATGAGAAAGGAGGACAAAAAAAAATGAAAACTAAACCCTCTGTTTGGAAGAGGGAAAATAACTTGAAATTTAGCTAAAAGTCGGGAATTTAAGAGAAGAAATTGACAATTCCCTTGGTTGGCAACTAAGTGCGGAATTTATTAAAGGCTTAATTATTAATATGCCCCATGTGCTTCTCCGAAAATCTTACTTTGCCCCTATACTTCAAACTGAGTCAATATGCCCAATGTGCTTTATTTTTGCATCCCCCGTTACCTCATTCTGTTAGTTTGGCCAGTAAAATCGTTAACTTGCTGACGTGGCATGGGTATTTTAGTAATTTTAACTATTAAAAATTCTCAACAATTTAAAACATTTTAATAATAAAATAAATTAGAAAAGTGGGAAAAAATAAATCCCCCACCACCATAACCCAACCCTTCCCCATCACCAACAACCACCCCCAACCCATGCTTACCATTCCCTCTCCATCGTACCACCCTGATTTCTCCTCTGCCATGGTAAAAAAGTAAAAAACAAAATAAAGTTCTTCAATATGAGTTTACTGTTTATAAACTCCAATCGCATAACCCTCATGTCTGCACAGAGAATATGTGAAAATGACAAGCATGAAATCAAATAAAACCAAGTTGGAGAAGATAAGAGAAGTGCTTGCGCCTTGGGGTTTTGGCGTTCAGATAATTTGTTGGGATGGCTACGGCTGGGGGCAAATTGGATTTGTAAGGTTGGGTGTGGATTTGGGGTGTCAGCTCGGGGTGAGTATGGTTCGGGGTTGAAAGTGGCTAGGTGGATTGGGATTGATTGTTATTCATGGTTTGGGGTGGGTGCATCACCTGGGTAGGGATATCATATTTGAAAAATGGTGGAGTGGTGGCCTTAGGTTGGGGGCGGCGGGTGGCGGTGAGGAAGGTTTGGGTTGTTGTGGTGGCGGGGCTATTCGGGTGCTAGGGGCTTTATTTTTATTTTTTTTAAAGAACTTTCTTTTTTATAAACAGTTTTTTAAAATTTGAAATTTTTTAAAAACTAAAATATCTAAAATACTTATGTCACGTAAGCAAGTTAACAATTTTTACTGACCAAACTGACAGAAGAGGGTAACGGGGACACAAAAATAAAGCACATGGGGCATATTGACTCATTTTGAAGTGTATGAGGCAAAATGAGATTTTCGGTGAAGCACAAGGGGCATATCAATAATTAAGCCTTTATTAAATGACGTGTGGAAAACATTGTGGAAATTGGGGCATCAAATTCTCAAGTTTTTTTTCCCACCAAAATATGTGTCATTTCACAATTTTCATAGTGTCAGACATACATAAATCCAAACACTAAAATGATAGAAATGTACATTCCGTCATTGCCAGAATTTGAAATGATAGAAATCTACATTCCGTTATTTTAGAATTATATGTAATTTTCAATTCCTTCATCCAAACGGAGTGATTTACAATGAGCTTTTAGCTTAGGTAGTTAAAAGCATTTATTCATGCACATGAACTTTCATGAAGCTTTTCTCTCCAGTGCCGCGACCCAGCAAAACCCAGATCCAGAGCCACATCTCCTCCTTTTGGGGGGAGGAGGCCTCTACCCCTCCCCCATCTCTCTTCCTTGGTTTTTGATTTTCTTTCGCTGTTCGTGCTCGAGCTTTCCTGCTCTTTTTTGGGGCTTCTTGCCTCTTTGTTGGGGTTTTATGCCTCTTTGCTGGGGCAGTATGCTTCTTTGCTGGGACTTTATGCCTCCGTTGAGACTTCTTGCCTCTTATCTTTATTGTTCCCCCAAATCTCTGTCAATCCATTATGCTTTGGTTGTTCTCCAATCGGTTCCTGCTTCCCTTTGTTATAGCAGATAATCCGCAAAGCGATTTATTGCATTTATCTTGGAAGGTGTGTAGAGTCACGGCACTAATACCGCTTAGGTGCTTGCACCACCTCCTTCTTGTCCTGATGGCTCTATTTGTTTTGCCCTGGGGTTGCCTTGAGTGTTACTGATTTATGATTGTTGTTTGGTGATGCTTCTGTGTTTCTGTGGTTTTTGTTGCAATGTTGTTTTTAATTATTCTTTTAGCTTTTTTTTAATTAACTTTTAGTTTTGTTTATCTGTTGATATCATCATCTGGGGTTGTCTGTTGCTCTGTTCATCTGATATTGCAAATTAGATATGTGCTTCCTTGTATTGTTGTATTTGTTCCATCCTTTTGGGTGAGTTTTTCGTAATGAAATTTCATGCTTTGATTAAAATAAAAATTACCAAACAAGGGAATTGTTTATTTTTCTTTTAAATTTATAACTTTTAGCTAAATTCCGAGTTATTTCCTCTCATCCAATCGGAGGGTGAGGGTGTCTAAAATTTTTTATTTTTTATTTTTACAAGTGGCCTAAGATCTCATCCCACCTTGTTTATAGTAGGAGTGGAATCGGTTCAATAACCAACCCAATAGGCTCCAACCGATAACCGACCAAGGGTACTCGGTATACCCAAAATTGAAACCGTTGCCGACTCCGACTCTGTTAATTTACCCAATTTCGGTTGAACCGAAACCATCAGTCAGAATGGTTTGGTGACTGTAAGAAATTATATAGATCAATAGATAGAGAAAAAAAGAAGGAGAAGAAGAAGAAGAAAGATGAGGAGATGAAGATGAAGGCCGGAGGCGAAGAGGAGAGAGAGGGAGGAGGAGGAGCAGAAGAAGAAGGGTTGTGACGGGGACAAGAAGAAAGATGGAGGAGGAGGAGAAGAAGAAGAGATGGTGAGATGAACTTCGAAGAAGAATGGTGGAATTGAAGAGATGAGGGAGGAGAAGAAGAGATTAGCTCGTGAGGGGGATAAAGAAGATGGCGGCTGGAGAGAAAAATAAAAAGAAGAAGATAAAGAATAGGGTCTGGAATTGAAGAGATGCTAGGGTTAAAAACCCTAATTTTTTTATACTATCTTTGAATTCTCTTTAGAAAATATTAATAAGAAAGCCAAGCAGTCCAGTGGAAAGATGAAATGATTTGAAACCTTAGGTCAGGGGATCGAATCCCCTATGGGCATGTTTGGCATGCCTCACTATGCCTCACTGGATTGGACTATGTTAAATAGTCCTTGAAAACTATGTTTGGTAAGGGAGGGGATTAATTTAAATGGGATTGTATAGTCCAAAGGGGAAAAAAATGGGACTCGCTTGGCTAATAAAGCGAGCCCGAAATATGGTTATCAAAATAGCGATGGTGCTATTTTGAACATGCGAGTACCACCACCACCATCAAACACACAAGCTTGACCACCACCACCATGAGTCCATGATCATCAGACCACCACCATCAAACCCATAACCAGCACCACAGACCCAATCGAACCATCATCACCACCCAGTCAGTCAAACAAAGCATCAAAACCACCCATAATCAGCCACCACAACCATTAATTAGTGGAACCAGAGAGAGAGAGGGGTGGGTGTTTGCAGCCACCACAAACCCAGAAGTGGATCTGGCAAGAGAGAGTGAAAAGGAAGGAAGTAAGAAGAAAAGAGAAAGGAAAGAATAGGAAGAAGGAAAGAAAAGAGAAGGGACGGCCTGGAATGGAAGAAAGAAAAAAAAAAGGGAGGCTTAGGAAGGAAGAAGAAAGGAGGAAGAAGGAAAAAGAAGAAGAAATGAACGAGCTAAGAAGGAGGGAAGAAGAAAAGTCAATGGGGAAAATAGGAAGGAAGAAAGAAAAGGTGAAAAAGAAAAAGAAAAAGAAAATAGAGATAAGATAGTTTAAGCCTGTTAAAAATGTTAGAATTTATTTGTTTTCTTTTTATTTATTTTTATGTCAAAAAAGCCTTAATTAAAATTAAATAATAGAATTTTATTAATTAAAATTAAATATTAAAATAATTATTTTTAGTCCGACACAACATTAAACATAGGTCTTCATTATTTTTACAATTCAGTTTCTTAGTCCGATACAGCACCAAACATAGGTCAGTACTTAATCCAACTTAGTCCAATCCGAGCTAATCCAAGACAGTCTCAGAATTTAGTCCAATCTATGATAGTCCACTGTACCAAACGACCCCTATAATGCATATATTTGCACAATTTCACACACATATCAATTTGGTTCGGTGAACCCCCGATTTGGGGTTTTCTCAACCGCGACCGCTCCGATTTTCCAGCCCTAAGTTTATAGGAAGAAACTTTTTCCACAATGACATTGATATCTTCCCAATTGACCCATCTCCTTTCCTACGCACCACTTTCTTTTCCTCGGACATTCTCAACGTCATTTGCCTGCAAAACAATCGCCAAATGTTTTGTTACCCAAATTACCCTGAAGGATATTGATAATTCCATCCATATCCATGTAATGCCAACTCAACCCATTTCTGTTACCCAAATTGAGACGCGCATCAAACTGGGAACCACGACTCCAAGGATCGTAGAGGTTCGCTCACAGCCAACAAAATCTCACCATTTCTCCTCATCCCCAAACCCATCATCTCCAGTCCCTACTCTACATCTGTACTGAAAATATTATTTTCTTTTCTTACTCCACGACTTGGTTTTGGACTTGGACTTGGCCATCAGTCATCACCCCCGGTGTAGTGTATGCAGAAGATATACCTAGCTAGGTCCAAGCGTCCTGGTCGAGTGGAAGTTCTCTGGCTTTCTATAGTGAGTTGTTGAATTATTACACGGTGGCGGCTCTTGGTGCCATGCCTGCTATGAACAAGGTTGTTTTTTCTGCAATTGAATCCCCCAATATTTGATATATCCTTAGTAATTGAATGAATGATATGTCAAATTTGTCTAAATGTGTCTCTGATTTTGTTTCAAATGCTTATTTACGTAATTGGGTCACTAAATCACTAAGCTGTATATAATGTATATTTGATGCAATTGCAGATTTCTATAAGTCAACTGTCGGTTCGTCGTAGGATGCCCATCGAGAAAAAATTATTGCTGACATACTACCTTTTTATTTTAGCTTTAATATAATTCAAATGAAAGGACTTGAGAAACATGTTTGGAGAAACTGATAATGTGGCATTGTTTTGAGAGATTCGCTTTCTTCTCACAAGTTTGTTTAACGTTCTATGCGATGTTGCGTAGGATAAGCTTCTATCCTTCCTCTTACAATGTTTTGGTCTATGGCTTCTGGCTGCGAATTACTTATGTTTCCCATTTTAAATTATTGGGAACAACACATTTATTCTGGCTTCTTCTTGTTGATTTATTTATTTAGTGTTGGGGTAAGGCTTCCAGTGCTCACCAGATTTTCTGATTTTCTTTGTTTAATTTTATTCTTCTCTCTCTGTTTTTTCATTTTCCCTGGATGCCTTTGCTTGCTCATGATGTTTTCAATGAGTTTTTTTTCCTTCCAAGGAATGGTTGCTATATTGTTCTTATTTCCTTATATTTGCTTTCTATGCTTATGAAATTTTATGACTTGAGTTCTTGCTTATCAGAATTCTGAGCGAAGTCACATTGGGAACGTATTCAACAAGTTGCTGAAGCAGATTGGAAATCCTGTAGATTTTGAACTTCCAGATTGGTTTAATAAATGGAAACCGATGCCCTACACTTTTATAAAGCGCAGTATCCTCTTAAGTCTTGAACTCACTAATTTTAAATTTTTATTGAACAAACCTTTTCATGTTGGAAATTATCATTTTAATTTTATATACTTTAGTGCATGTTACATACCTATCGGGTTTTCTCTTCTTTTCTTTCCCCATGAAACACTCCTCATAGGTTGGACTTGCCATAGTTTAATATTTTTGTATTGCTGCCTATTTTCTTGGATATGTTCCATCTGTCTGTTTATTCAATGGTTTTATATGCGTTGGAAGTGTTTTTTTTAATTCTCTCTCCACTCTTAGTTTCGTTGACAAATTTAAGATATATATCTCACGAAGAAGATTAAAAGACGACTTGAGGATGATGGCATATTCTGTTCCTGCAGCCCATCACAAGGGTCTTCTAGTGTTTGTGGTAGAGATTGCCATTGTGGGTAAGGACGATCATTGTCAATGGTGTTTGTGTTACCTCATGTGTAATAAAGGAGCAATGTAAAGGTTGCATTTAATCATCTTGTACTGTACTTGTACATCATTTTGATCTTTTGGACATGGATATTTAACCATAGTCTAGTATTTCCTAAGATCCTAACTTTTTACTTTGAACTCTTATCTTGATAAAGTTTGGGTACAGGCAGTAAGTAAGTTATGCAAGGCATACCTCTTCAACAGGATTCCAGTCCAGTGAGTGATGCTGTTTTATAAACATTGTTCATTGAGGGGGCACAGCTATTCGGCAGTGTTCCACTCAATTGAGGGATTAAATGCCTTTTCATAGAGAAGTGCAGGCATTTATACTACAGAAGAATATGCTTGCTGTGGGTTTTTGATTGTTTTTCATTTTCCTTTTGGAACTAATTAAGGGGATGAAACCTATGGTTGTGATGTTCGGTGACTTGCAACCTTAGGCATTATGATGTTATTGACGCAGGCAGATGTAGATATAGGGAAAAAGGGCCATTAATTTTCTATGTGATAGTGTATATTCAGGTTTTATTTTTTGTCTAAAAATAAATAAGTTGAATGTGTTATATCTGCAGGATGCTTCTGTCTAGCTGTTCCTCAGTCTGTAAATGTGGAAGTTCCTGTCTGAACAAACCATTCCAGCACCGGCCTGTGAAGAAGATGAAACTGGTGCAGGTAATGCGCCTTATGTTGGAATATAAATTGCAGTGGTTAAGATTTTGTATATTTTTATTTTTCTGAAAAGATAATAGAAATAGAGAAAAATTTAATAGGTATGGGGGAGACTTGTAACTTCTTAAGAAGAGCAGGAGGAACTGCAGATATGAAATGCTCAAGTTTAAACATACAAATTAGCATAAGTTGAAGTTCTGTCTGAAGTAATAGCTTTTGTTAGTATCTATTTGGATGCTATTCAGGTTTTTATGAACCGCAAATCATATGAATTTATTTACTTTGCAGACCTTTTGATTCATGTTTTTACACGTATAATAGCATAAGTTGAAGGCTGAAAGGTTCTTTGAAGAGATAGCTGACTCTCTATTCAGATATTTGTCTTCCATGTTGGTGGACATTTATTAAACTTGCATTATCTGCAATTTAGTTGGCGTCTGTTTTGCTACATTTCAGCAATATAACTATTCAACTCATCGTTTTATGTAATTGATTGTCACCCCATAAAAATATCAAGGGTCTCAATTTTGGAACGGAGAAGATAGATTCCAGGGCAACATATTTTTCACATAAGGGAGGCTGCTTGCATTGCATGTTTGGAAATCATTTATTGTTATTATTTTTTCTTTGGTCTTCTAATGCCTTGTACATTGATTAAATTGTTTCCAGTAACTGTATTTATTTATTAGAATTATAGACATTGTTAAGCGACTTAATGGAATAGGGTATTCTTGTAGACTGAGAAATGTGGTTCTGGAATTGTGGCGGATGAAGATATTAAGCAAGGAGAATTTGTGATAGAATATGTGGGAGAAGGTAACTTCCTTAGTCCTTTTTTGCTCTACATGACATGCAGCTTGTTTTATATTTGAAAGTTATCGTCTTACCAAAAATATCATTTGAAACCTATTAATCAATGCTGTTTCTTTGAACAGTTATTGATGACAAAACATGCGAGGAAAGGCTATGGAATATGAAACACCGTGGAGAAACAAACTTTTACTTATGTGAAATCAATCGAGATATGGTTATTGATGCCACATACAAAGGAAACAAGTCGAGATATATAAACCATAGTTGTTGTCCTAATACTGAGATGCAAAAATGGTCTTCTACTTGACCTTGTTACTGATTTTTAGGTCAATTTATAGTTAATACTATATCTTACATGTATTCCTTGTTCTTTTCTTTGAAGGATAATCGATGGCGAAACAAGAATTGGTATATTCGCAACTCGTGACGTAAAAAAGGGAGAACACCTGACCTATGATTATCAGTATGAACACATGCATAACCCTTTAATTTAATGCTTTACTAATTTATGCATGTTTTTCTAGAATCATCATGGACTTCCTTTGCACTAAAACTATCGCTAGATGTGAAACTTTGTATTCCTCTAGTCCAGTCTAATAAATTTAGCAGGTTTGTTCAATTTGGTGCAGATCAAGATTGCCATTGCGGTGCACGTGGTTGTCGGCGAAAACTTGGTGTCAGACCTACCAAGCCAAAGATGTCATCAGTTGCTGCTTTGAAACTAGTAGCATGTCAGGTGGCTGTGTCCTCTCCCAAATTGAAAGCAATTCTTTCTGCTAAAGACGTATGTACAAGTGTCTCTGTTTACTTCTAACAGAAATTTATATGTTTTGAAAATCACCACCAATCTGCCAAAGCCCTACAAAGTTTTGCTGCTAATTTAAACGATCATTTAAAAGTTTGATGTCATAGACCATTTTCGTGTAATCACCATTCAATTAGTTCTAGATGGTCCTTATTGAAACAGGTTGGACAACTTTTGATTTTTACCCTTCCCTCTTGCAAATTAAGTGGCATATTGTAGAAATGAAAACTTTTGCACTGCTAGCATTTTAATTCTCATTAGTGCTTATTTTCCCTCCCAGCACACTAACCCTCCTCATTTCACCTACCCATACTGGATATAAGTTTGTTATGACTAATATACTGGAGGATGGATGTCTGAAATCAGCTCCAAGAGTTGCCGCTGAAATGTTTCCATGTTGGCTATGATTTATTGCCTTTGTTGACTTTGTAAAGTTTTTAGCTGTACAAATGACTGCCTTTTTTTCTTTTGTAATAATTATATTTGAAGTTCTGCAAACTTGGACTAATTGTGGGACTCTTTTCTGGAAAAGGTTTATCAGAACGGGGGTCTACATATAGGTGAGCTTTTTTCTATTATGTATTTATTGTTTTTTACTAGTGTTTCAAAATTAATGATATACTATTTGAAACTCTTGTTTCATATCCTCTTGTCCGTTAGGAAATTCACAACCTTTCCATAACCAAAGAGGTACACGTTCTTGTAATTGCATTGGTGAAGTGATTCGAATAAGTCGCCCCACGAATCAGAGGTAATTTCAGAATATCTATGAATCTTTCACTTTAGAGTAATGCTTCATATTCCTCAATGTGTTATGCACTGGTGTTAGTTGTTTTATTTTATGTGCAATATGAAGAAAAAATATTGTGAGGTCCTCCTGCTTCTAATCTGGGAAATTCTGAAAACTAACCCCCGCATGATACTAAAATCATGGGTTTGATTTAGTGGCCTTCTGATGTTGCTAAGGTTGCTGATCTTCACTACCTCAAGAAAGTTTAAAGATTTTACGAAAACCAAACAAGAGGTGGAAATTGGAGAAAACATCTTTGTTTTCCCACCTATGTTATGGGAACAATAGGAAAACATTAGGCATCATAAGAGATCTTAAAATTTATTTTGGAGCAATAATAGATGTGAAATGGACAGCGTCAAATGTCAATGCCTTCATGGCTCTATGTGTGTGTTTGTGATGTTTACAGTCAAAAGATTTTTACAAGTTTCTCAGTTGGAACAATAGCCTTAGGTTGATGTCTTCTCTGTTGAAGTTATTTATAATTGATTTGTACTGCTTGTTTTTTTTTCATTTTCTATACATATCTGTTGATGCTCTAAATTCTGAGGTGACATGTTATTTAATTAAATCTGCTGATGCTGAATATTATTCTTTATTTTCCAATGTTTCAGATCCTTTGGGATTATCAAGCGGTTTGATAGATATTCCAAAAAACACTCAGTAAGAGATGAATTACTTTTTTGAGAGAGAACAATAAAATGTTATTATTGTAATAAATTAAGATATTGAAAATGGACCTATTTTTTTGGTTGCAGATCATGTTTGAAGATGGTGGCATCGAATTCCTTGACATGTCAAAAGAAGAATGGGAACTTGTAACACTGTGATATGATTGTGAGGCAAGTGCAAATTATTCCTTTATTAATGCATTTTATATCCTCATCCTCAGTCCCTTGTTCCCAAATTTTATCCATACGATGTCTCACACTCGTGTTTGCTAACTCTTTGCACTTTCTAAGCAAAGTTGTCATGAGAATTAAACAAAACCTATGATATGAGAGGGCTGTTCTTGCTTTGTTTGGTCAGACATGAGCACTGGGTTCTACCAGTACCAAGGCTAGATCTACTACTTAATTCGGTATAAGCATACATACTGATACGTACATACTTACATATGGCCTGTGTGACTATAATATAGTTTTTAAGGGTACTGGGAAGGGGAGAGGTTTTGGGGGTTCTGTGGTGAGATTGGGAGGACAAAATTTCAAAGAAATGCATTGCATCTTTGATTTTGCATGGATGTGTTGCCGTACCTCCACTTCCATTTTAATGGAGAATTTGCGACATGCGCTTATTTCAGACATAGTTTTGTAGGTTTTATATGAACTTCAAGGGAGTTGCTGGAGTTGGGGGGCCCTGGCCACATCAGGCCTATGTGTGGTTCTGCCCATGACTTTATCGACATTTGTGTTCATGTATCCACTTGAGCCTTGTGTAAAAAAAAAAAATAGTCTTGTATATTCATTTGCTGGTACTACTTGTTTTTCATGTGCAATGTTTGATGATATATTTTGCTTTGGTGCTTATTTTCATCATGAAGGATTCTGCTGAAGCAAGGATGACATATGGTGGTCCGCAATCGTAACATGTATGACAGTATGTCCATATTCCTTTCTGAGGCATGGCTAATAATTGCTTTAAACTGAATGCACAACATGGTTACCCTGATATTTATCTTTGTTCTGTCACAG
This sequence comes from Prunus persica, assembly GCF_000346465.2. Taxonomy (NCBI): domain Eukaryota; kingdom Viridiplantae; phylum Streptophyta; class Magnoliopsida; order Rosales; family Rosaceae; genus Prunus; species Prunus persica. Next base: position 22,249,226 of record NC_034015.1, on the reverse strand, counting down.
GTACCCAATAACTAAAGTTAGTGAACGCTGATTTAGATTTCACACTGCTGTTTCATTAAACTAAGGATCAATTCTTTGCAATGCATGTTGTAACAAATGTACCAAACCTAAGTGATAATAAAGCCCCCTCCCCTCCCTAAAGAGAAAAAAAAAAAGAAGAAGAAGAGAATCAGAGGTGTTAATCTCACAAAGCAAGTATTTTATATTCCTTGCATAGGGTTGATGAGGATGTTGTATTAAATGTGTTTCTGCACCTTTTCTTTTCTTTTCTTGTTTGGATAATAAGTATGCGTCTGTTCTAGTTTAATAAGAGATTATTGTTGTGGTTAGAAGTGTTTGACTAGACAGACTATGGAAATGCGAAAGCAGAGTTATGAAAACCACACCAACACAACACACATAGCGACAGTAGGAGGGTTTACTTTCAACTTAAGACAGTTGAAATTGGTTGGTGTTGTGCGCTGGTTAACTTTCTTTGGATCTGCGTGGTCACATTAGAATTCAGTGAATGAGTTTCTTCTGTTCTGATAAATAATTTTGGTTTCTCACTGGGTCAAGTGATCGTTTCATCGTCTTCAAGTGATGGGTAGATTAATTTAATTTAATTTTAGGCTGGTTGGATTTTCGCATTGTGCTTGGTACGATGCACCAACTGTTGGATCAGATCAGACAGAGTGCAGCACTAAAAAATATCCCATTCTCTCTCTCTCTCTCTCTCTCTCTCTCTCTCTCTCGGGAGGGAGGGAGGGAGGGACACTGTCCACTCCACTGGCGGATTAAATGCTTTTTGTTTGTTTTCGTGGGCCTGGAAACATACAACTGAATTGTTTTTGGGGAGCTCGGTCTCTTTGAGGTATTTATTGAACAGTTTACACTTACATCAATTTGCTGGCCAATAATGAAAAAGTCGTCACTTGTACCGTAATTTTATTGGGCAAAAGTGTTATCACCATGCAAGTGTCTGAAGAGGAGAAAAGGATCAGCTGAGTTTTGGGCCAAAATCATGGGGAAAACTCTGATGTGCGGAACGAGAGACCCCACGACTTTGCCCATGATGAATCCTCCAGCAAGGAACACATCAAAAGAAGAAAGAAAAAATATCTGAACAAAAACAAGCTATTATATTTATATATAAGAGCAACTCCACCCATTTGCCCTTAGCCATGGCAAGGGTGGAGCTAGGGCAAGCACTATTCACGTGAATAGTGGCTGCCCTTGCAAATAGTAAATTGTGTCTCCACCCGTTGCCCTTAGCCATGGCAATTACTATTCATTTTTTTGTTTTTTCCTCCTATTTTTTAATGAAAATAATTAATTTGGGTAATATTTTCAGATAATATTTTTGGGTTCGTACATATCAATATTTATTATAAAATTCATATCTCAATCGGAAATTTTTTTGGTATTTATAGAAAAAAAAAAAGAGTATTTTTTTGGTATTTTTTTTTTTAAAATTCAATTTTTTTTCATTTTTTTATTGCACAAAAATTGGCTGCCGTTGGATTGGAGAAAAAAATCTGATCGGAGAGCTCAGAGCGCGACACGTGGACTTTTAGTGGTACTGTAGCGCCAGACACTGTAGCATCACTGTAGCACTGCGGTACTGTAGTGGTACTGTAGCGATACTGTAGCACCAAAACGAGGGTTGGAGCTCGGGCCAACCTTGCCCTCGGGCCAGTCCAGGTTGCTGGGTCCCACCTTGCCCTGGGGCCTGGGCTGTCCGCTGGAACACCTTTTTTTTTTTTTTCCTCCCTAGCCTTGGGCTGGGCTGTGCCGCTGGAGAAGCTCTAAGAGGACGCCGAGAAATTGGAGAAGTTGACGAGAGGCGAGGAGTGGAAGGAGTAGAGTAGGTGTGGTAGGTCCCACGCCACCAACCCAACTCAAGCCCAAGCAAACGCGTTCGCCGTTTTCTGGGTGCCAGTGAGAGTGGTGGGACCGAGGAAGTATACAAGGATGTGAAATGGTTGGTGGGTCGGTTTTGACAGTGAAGTTTTATTTGGTCACTGTGTTGCAATTTGTTCACCGTATGTATATTTACAAACGGTTACAATAAGTCTCTTTCGTCTGTTTCCTATTAAAATATTAAAACATTTATTAACTCATGAAAATTAATAAGCCTTAAAGGAATGCGCAGCCTTCTACTTGTCCGGCGAACACGCAAGCCCGCTGAGGCGGTGTTCGCCGACTACCCCTCGATACGAGAACAGTGGATGGTGGGTTGTTGATGGGGTAGGTGTCGCTGGGCTGCGATTGGTTGCGGCCGTGGTAGGTGGGCTGGTGTTGACTCTATCAAAGCAGTGGCTGGGGAATTCACGAAAAATGCAGCACATTGACCAAAATAAAACTTCAAAATTCAGTGACAAAAAATGGTATTCTATCTTTTCGTGAAAAAAAAAAAGTATTCTACCCTCTGTTATTCTTTGAAAAACTTAGCAGTCACCTGCCTAGACTAATCCAATCCATTGTCCACTGAATTTCTAATTTAGTTTTCAACCTCCTAAACTTTCGAAGTGTTCTGATTACAGTCAAATCCGTTAAATTTTAGTGTTGGTCACAGCCGCGGACGTGATGCATTTTCGAGGGTATTTTCGCCACTGCTTACAAAATTCTTTGGAATGGAGGGAGGGTAGCTTGGCAGACCTTAAGCTGCGAATGATTGGACAAAATTGCCCCTCCACGTGAGGGGCACATGACAAAAAACTAACAGAAGTTACATACATTTGACAGAAACTCATTTTTGCCCTTAAATTACTCGAAATTGAAAGTATAAAATTGACCAAATTAAACTAAAGTGATAAAAGTGACAAACTATAAATACCAAAGTGACTTTTTGCCTTATTTATTTGTTGGTGCGGGTGGTTTAACAGTCTTTTTAGAGACTAGGGGTTTGAGAAAGGAGTAAATAAGAAAGAAGGGAATGGGGGTTGGTGGGGGCTCCTATCCTATAATAAGAGAAAGGGGGGGTGAGGGGAAATGCCACCACATTGCATTGTCCTTTGATTTGTTGCAAATCTAATCTGGCTCTAAATTTAAATGAATTTTGTTTATGCATCATTCTTAGTTATAGTTAAATATAGAGCCATAGGCTAAAAGTGTGCCGTGTCGGTGACTCTCACTCTCAGTTTCTCTCTCTCTGTAAACTTGTTCCAGTCGAGCGGTTGGTGGGTGGGTTTCTTTCTCTAAAACAAAAACAAACAAAAGCAAAAACAGGTCATTGCAGATCTATCCGAAAGGTAAGAGAGAGAGAGAGAGAATGAAGGTGATAGAGAAGATCCAGGAGGCGTTGTTGGAGGAGAAGAAGGTTTTGTTCTCGTTCGAGTTCTTCCCGCCAAAGACGGAGGATGGGGTGGAGAACCTGTTGGAGAGGATGGAGAGGATGGTGGCCCACAACCCGGCGTTCTGCGACATAACGTGGGGTGCGGGTGGGTCGACGGCGGATCTGACGCTGGACATTGCGAACAAGATGCAGAACATCATCTGCGTGGAGAGCATGATGCACCTCACCTGCACCAACATGCCTGTCGACAAGATCGACCACGCCCTCCAAACCATCAAGTCTAACGGCCTCCAAAACGTTCTTGCTCTCCGGGGCGACCCGCCCCATGGCCAGGACAAGTTTGTTCAGATCCAAGGAGGCTTTGCCTGCGCCCTCGACCTGGTAATTCATAACTACTAAATAAATGCTATCTTATCTTATTTCAATTTTGTTTATTTCTGATAGATAGATGCCATATTTGTTTGGAGTTCATGATATTTGGAGTTCATAATATTTGTCACCATTTCCCCAAACGGAAAACGAAAACGAAAAGAAAAGAGATCTCACATCTCTCTCGCTCTCTCATCTTTTGCCTGTTTGCTTGCTTACAGGTCACCCATATCAGAGCCAAATATGGTGACTACTTTGGCGTCACTGTTGCTGGCTATCCAGGTATACATACTTTACTCTTTTTTATATTTATTTAAATAGAAACGTTGTATTGATAAAGAGAAGGATAAGCAATCCTCCCCATCAAGGAGGATTCATTCTTGTCTTATCGGCTTTGTTGCTATTTTCTGTCTAAATTTAACATAACAATCACCAAATGGCTGGCATTGAAACCAGAGGCACACCCGGACGCCATTGGAACGGATGGCCTCGCCTCTCCCGAAGCCTATCAAAGTGATCTGGCTTATTTGAAGAGAAAGGTTGATGCTGGTGCCGATTTGATTATCACTCAGTTATTCTACGACACTGATGTTTTCCTCAAATTCGTCCACGACTGTCGCCAAATTGGAATTACTTGTCCTATTGTTCCTGGAATTATGCCCATTAATAACTACAAGGGATTCATACGCATGACTGGTTTCTGTAAAACCAAGGTACCTCTTCACTGTTCTCTTCTGCATTTATTTGTTTTTTATTTATTATTTTTTCATTTCTTAACATCGTGAAATTCAAGTAGTATTCCAGAATAGGCCTAAAATTTGGGGAACTAAATTGGTTCAGAAATATTTTCTTGCCTTATAAGTTGTAACACTATTGTGACTTGGTGTTGTGAACATAACATGCGACATTCAAAAGTAGTCTGGCTGTTTATCTAGGACATGTTTGGCAACCTTACTATCCTGAAATTGAATATATGGTGTGATTTAGGCTTTTGAACTTCCATTTTTAAGGATTAGGATTGTAGAAGAAGTTTGGGGGTTTTTAGAATGATTTTGAGTCAGGTTGGGTGTAAGCAGCCATATATGATTCAAAGTTAAGGGCAAATCAAAACACTCATCCAACACTAGAGGGAAAAAAAAAATCCTGAACTAGGAATTTTGTGAAAGCCCAGATCTACAAATATACGCACATAAATTTTAACCTAAAGACTCAATTCAAACACTGGTTTTACCCTAGACATAGCCTTTGGATATAACCTACGGAACCATATGAAACCGTTAGTTATGCACATTGGCCTCACATAAAGAAAACAATGATAAATGCATTTGAAAGATAAAAAGAACATAGTAACTTTATGCCATTTCCTTTGCATATTCAGCAGTTTTGCTTTATATATTAAATTAGTGCAATGTTTGCAATTAATGGGATACTGTAGATACCAGCTGAGGTTACTGCTGCCTTGGAGCCTATCAAGGATAATGAAGAAGCTGTCAAATCTTATGGAATTCACCTTGGAACCGAGATGTGCAAGAAGATTTTGGCTCATGGGATTAGGACGTTGCATCTTTATACACTGAACATGGAGAAATCAGCGTTGGCTATATTAATGGTTTTTTCTCATACCTTTCTAATTGTCTCACTTCAGATGTATATAATACTCTTTGCATGATTAGCACTTACTACCAAATCTGATCCCTTCTAATCATACTACCTTGGCAGAATCTTGGTTTGATTGAAGAGACCAAAATATCAAGGCCTTTACCTTGGAGACGTCCTGCAAATGTTTTCCGTGTTAAAGAAGATGTTCGTCCAATATTCTGGTATGCAATCCAACTGTTGTCCCCCCACCCCCAACAGAGAGAAAAAAAACAGAAACAAGAAAACAAAAAAGGATGTAATTAACTTCTTGTACATCTTTCAAAATTTCTAATCGTCCTAGCAAATGATGGTAGGGCTAATCGTCCCAAGAGCTACATATCAAGGACCATAGGCTGGGACCTTTATCCACATGGGCGATGGGGTGATTCTCGTAACCCTTCATATGGAGCACTAACTGATTATCAGGTACATATAATCACACAAGTTTAATCTTGGTACCTATGATTTTGTGATAAATTTGGGTGGATCATTTTTTGTTTTTTTATCAAAAATTTTGAAGTAGTTAAATAAGTAAACCTTCCCATGATGTTCCCTCAAAGGAAAATTTACTTGTAATCATAATCCATTTTATTTTCATTTGATTAACCACCGCTTGGCTGAGGCATACATCCTTTCTTATTTTATATTATCCCTTTGCACTAGAGTTGGTAGAGTTGGCTATGTATGACTTTAAGTCATAATTTTCTCAACAGTTCATGCGGCCACGTGCACGCGACAAGAAACTTGTTGAAGAATGGGTTGTCCCATTGAGAAGCGTTGAAGATATCCATGAGGTGAAGTTTCCATCTCTGTGTGTTTTGTCTTCTGCATTGTCAGCAAATTAGATATAAATTGATGTATTGGAATTTATTTTATATCAGAAATTTAAGAAATTCTGCCTTGGAAAATTGAGAAGCAGCCCTTGGTCCGAACTAGATGGGCTTCAGCCAGAGACGAAGATCATAAACGAACTTCTAGGTAAAATTAACACGAAAGGTTTCCTTACCATCAACAGCCAACCAGCGGTAAATGGGGAAAGATCTGATTCCACGTCTGTTGGTAAGTAATAAGTATGTTTATGAGTTTACGGTCATGACAATTATGTGAATATTTCAATTTGTATCTCATTTTTGTGAGCATGGATTTATGATGAATTATTTGATTTTTATCATTGAGAGTTTTGGTCATGAGTCACTGAAGTCACTTAATGATTACAGGAGTGTGAGTCTCAATGGAGACATAAACTGACTTGAATTTGATGGCCTAAAAATTCCACATGATATGATTTTGTTTTCCATTCATGAAGATCAGATTGTATTACTTTTTTCAAAACTATAGCTCAACATTGAGTTCAGAAAGGTGATCATAAATCCCTAATGGAGGTTTAACCATTACTAGTATTGCCATGCTGTGGTTTCAGGTCTTTATAGAAATCTGCTTGAGCGCCAATTAAACATCTGTTTGGCTTTGAAGTGTAGCTTTGTTCATAAAAATCTCCTCTTATTTACTTCACTTCCCAACTAGTAAATTTTGTTATTTGGCTCGGTAAAAGTTCTACCTCTCTCCCTCCCTCATAAAAAAGTTTTAACTAGTTTTTTTTAATTATATTTTAATCTTTCTATTTTTCTTCAAACTGATATTTAGATTTGATGATTATCCTTGAACCAGATCTAGAAACTTACCTATATATGTAGACTCTTAACATCTATTTCTTGCTTCTCAGGCTGGGGCGGGCCTGGAGGATATGTTTATCAGAAAGCCTATCTAGAGTTTTTCTGTTCGAAGGAGAAGTTGAATGCTCTTGTTGAGAAATGCAAGGCTCTTCCATCTCTAACCTACATGGCCGTGAACAAGGATGGGAGATGGATATCTAATATTGGTCAGACTGATGTGAATGCTGTGACATGGGGAGTCTTTCCCGCAAGGGAGATAATCCAACCAACTGTTGTGGATCCTGCTAGTTTTATGGTTTGGAAGGATGAGGCATTTGAAATCTGGTCAAGAGGATGGGCCTGCTTATACCCTGAGGGTGACTCATCTAGGAAATTGCTTGAAGAGGTTTATTTTCTTCATTAATGTCCCTTCTTGCTTATTGACATAATTATGATTTTGATTGTTGAAACGTATACCTACCACACAGCCCTGCAGACACCTTTCTGCTCAATCTTTTGATTAGCATTGAGTTTAGTAATGCTGACGTGATGCTCTCTTGACTATTGCAGGTCCAGAACAGCTACTTCTTGGCCAGTTTGGTAGATAATGACTATATCCAGGGTGATGTTTTTGCTGTCTTTGCTGATTTCTGAATGAAGCTATTTTGTCAACTCTTCCATTTCTTAAAGCCTCATAAGCCATTAAACTGGTGCTTTCATTGTAAGTCGGGTTATAAATTTATTGTCACTGGGATGTGTAATAATACTCATTGGGATTTTGATATCACCCCCCATGTGCAAATCGCATCTGCGTTCGTGATTGATTACCGGTCTGTATCAGAGTTCATCAATGTCTGGCTTAATTGATACGATCATCTTGTGTGTTTGCTTCCAGTATGTGCTTTGTGGCAATGGAATCCGCATTTTAATGACATATAAATTAATAGGTGGTGTTTTCTCTTTATTTGTATCATTTGTCAAAGTACTTGACATTTACATGATTGGTAATTATCTTATTTAAAAGAAACCGGAGTTCAGAATGGTTCTTTTGTTTTGTTTTTGGTTCAGAAATTATGTCACAACTGTTTATATAGAACCATACCACATATCAGAAGTATGTCATTTTTCATAAATACAACAAATCAATGTAGATAACAATTTGGTTTCAAAACTTTCAGGATTGTGTTAGCAATTGTAGAGCATTAGGAAACTAACGAAGTATCACTCTTTGAGATTGTGAAAGGTGGTAGATCCACCCGTCATATAATGTCAAAAAAGAAAGAGAAAAAAAGAGGTTCTGCAAATGCATGCATAATGAATCCAGCTTTTAAGTCACATATAAGCAATAGATCAACACAAGAAGTCATTTATTATTCCCGCAAGTGGATCAGCACAGCAAATTCAAATTTTGCTACGCAGAACACAGATGCTCAGCCACAGTCCTTTCTCAAACCCTCTCCGTGGCTGCAAATTGCAACAATATGAAATCAAATTAGGGATGGCTTGAATATTATTGAGTCGATGAGATTGATTCATTACCTACCGATCCAGAAAAGCTTGTATATCATGGGAATAGTAATTTTTTGTTATCCCAATTATTCACGTTTTATCAAGCGTGATAACTTTTCTGACGAAACGTGATTGAATGGAGCCAGCAAAACAGTGTTATTACCGTACCATACAAGTTCTTCTTCCTACCCATTAGATTCATGTTCATCCATCACATAACCCAGACATACGTTGTCAACACGCGGAATGGAGACAGGACGCATGGTATGAGATAGGAGAGAATAGAAGCTTCCAAACGAAATAAATAAATATTAATAAATGAGGACATTTTTTCATTACCTACCGATCCAAAAAAGCTTGTATATCATGGGAATAGTAATTTTTTGTTATCCCAACTAATTACGTTTTATCAGACGTAATAACTTTTCTGACGAAACGTGATTGAATGAAGCCAGCAAAACAAGGTTATTACCGTGACATACAAGTCCTTCTTCCTACCCATCATATTCACGTTCATCCATCACATAACCCGGACATACGTTGTCAAACACGCGGGATGGAGACAGGACGCGTGGTATGAGATAGGAGAGAATAGTAGCTTCCAAACGAAATAAATAAATATTCATAAATGAGAAGGACTTTTTCTGAATGAATTTGACAAAGTACAGTATATACTATTATTTGTCTTCACTGACAGACAGGGCAGATTGAATCGGATGGATTGGAGTATTTGTTTTTTATGCCCACGGGCCACGTCTTCCGCGCGACTAGGAGGCCCTTGTGGAATTTCCTCTTTCTTTCCTTGTTTCTTTAATTTGATCGAAAAATATTAATACAGGACTGCAACGTCAAGAGTGAACACAAAGAACGAACAAGACTGCAGGTCTGGAACTGACTGGGAGGGAGTCCACCACCTCACCTCCCATCTCCTCCACAAAACGAAAGGAAGGCGCGCAGAGAGAATGAAGCCAACCACAAAACGAAATGATGAGAAATGGATTTGTAGTAGCAGGTAGGCCAAGCTAAGCTGCTTTACAGCTCCTTTCTCCTAATTCCCTTCCTTGATATAATATTATTATTATTCTCACTGCTCATCACAATCCGCCCGCCGCCCGCGACATATATATTAGCCAGCCAGCCAGCCTTAACTCACCTGGCCAGGCCTAAGGCCTTTGTTCCTAATAACGTACACTAATTAATTATTTTTTTACAGATCAAATTACTTATTACTCTAAGCAAGTATTTAGACTACAGTACTGAGACAGACAGACAGACAGACAGACGGACAGACGGAGCCGCCACAGAGCTGGAGCTGGGTATAATATATATATATATATATTGGTTTGTTTCTTAGGGTAGGTAGCTTAAGCTTAGGTAGGAGTGTCTGCAGAGCAGGCAGGGGTGAGGAAGTCAGGGAGAGGGTTTGGAAAGAATTGGAATTTGGAATTGGATGGCAGCACAAGGAGGAACAACGTTGGAGCACACGCCGACATGGGTGGTGGCTTTGGTGTGTAGTGTCATAGTGCTCATATCCCTAGCCCTCGAGAGAATCCTTCACTACACTGGCAAGGCATGCATCCTCCCCATCCACTCTACACATACACACCCACATATATTCTCATCTCGATTTGCAACTATTAACATTTATAATTTAATTGTTTGTTTGCAGTATCTCAAGAAACAGAACCAGAAACCTCTGTTTGAGGCCCTGCAGAAGATCAAAGAAGGTTTTCCTTTCCTTGTACCTCACTCATCCAATCCAATTCATTCAATATAATATGTATATCAGTGATCAATCATATGATGGTGAATTGGTGATGCAGAGTTGATGCTTTTGGGGTTTATATCACTGCTGCTGACGGTGTGCCAAGATCGTATAGCCAAAATCTGTATAACGGAGAAACAGGCTAGTCAATGGCTGCCTTGTAAGAAAGAAAAACAAGATACCACTACTAGTACTACTGCCCATTTCCAGACCTTGTTTACTACTTCCTTTCTTCCCTGGACTACTTCTACTACTACTACTACTGCCCGTCGCCTTCTTGCTGACGACTCTGATTCTGCTGGCCACCACTGTCCGGAGGTATTCATCTTCTTTTTCTTCTTTCTTTTTTAGACAGGGTGCATAGTTGGAGGAAGTTGAGTTTTAAAACTTGTCTCCAAGTTTTAACTTAAAGCTCTTTGAGAGAGACCATTCGAATGCTGGTGCTCAATTATTATGTTTTATTTGATTATATATAGTCTTTAACCCACCCGCGTCTTCTGGTCAAATGAAATTAACTAGATAACACCGGATCTCTTGAAAATTGAAATGACCTGATCATCAAAACTCCACCAAACTAACGTGTAATTAAACGACAAGATTGATTGATTGATTGATTCCTTCCTTCATGTTGCACTTGAAATATCATGCCAATGCCATTATGCCACCAATTAATTTTTACTTTTTTTTAATTTAAATTTTTCCAGGGGAAGGTCCCATTGTTATCCACCACTGCATTGCATCATCTTCATATCTTCATCTTTGTGCTGGCTGTGGTGCATGTGACTTTCTGTGTTCTAACCATTCTTTTTGGAGGGGCAAAGGTAACATCCTTGGTTTAATTTCCTATTCGTGTCTCTCATCGACTCATTCTATAGCATCGACATTTTCCGTTTCATGTTTTCTCAATGGAGTAGATACGTCAATGGAAACATTGGGAGGATTCTATAGCAAAAAAGGAGTACAACCCAGAAGAAGGTACCACTGGCTAATGTTAATTTACATCATTCTTTATAATTAATTTCACATTGGAAGGAAGTGCTTCAACTTCTAATTGATTCTGGAGTGCTTTTTCTTCTTTTTGGAATATATATTATGTGTGCAGTTTTGACAAAGAAGTTCACGCACGTTCAAGATCATGACTTTATCAGGGGTCGCTTTCTTGGTATTGGAAAGAATTCAGCTTTTCTAGGCTGGTTGGTGAGTCATATGATATATATCATCCTTCAGCATCAATAAGCAATGTCGCATAATTCTCTCCGTCTGTCTGTCTGTCTCATGGCTCTTTTCTTATCCAGCATGCGTTTTTCAAGCAATTTTATGGGTCTGTGACCAAAACAGATTATATGACAATGCGATTAGGCTTCATCAGCGTAAGTTATTTTATTTATTTCTGCATCCTCTTTTCTCTCTGCTCTATCACACGTTTTGAATGTTTACACAAAATTCCTGTTTCAAATTTTGAAGTAATTCTCCCGTAGACCCATTGCAGGGGGAATCCAAATTTTAATTTCCACAAGTACATGATACGTGCCCTTGAAGCAGATTTTAAGAGAGTCGTTGGAATAAGGTTAGTTTCAATTTTACAAGATCATTCACCTCATGCTCATAGTTTCACTAGTTGCATCTTTTTGGTAGTTACTAGTTAGCTCACTGCCTTACTCTTTGAGGATGAGTTGCAACCTAGAAGCCACAGCCTTGAAGCAGGAAACAGCGCATCTCCCTCTCCTCAAACGGGGAGAAGTCTGCATTTCTCTGACCCTCTATAAACCCTGCAATGGCTGGAGCCTCATTGGCAGGGCTGCACTTACTAGTTACTACTGCCTTACTCCTTCCCATCCACAACATAAAAATACCTTAAAGATTTAATCAAGCACATCAAGTGCAGGCATGAGAGATTTATACTTCTATAGTCTAAAATCATTTGTTTCAGGGTTTTACGAAAGTTTAGAATCATGTCTTTGGACTGTTCTCTCTGTTCATAAAGCATACTGCTGTGTCATTAACTTGTTAATTATCATTTACAGTTGGTATCTTTGGATCTTTGTGGTCATCTTCTTGTTGCTGAATGTCTCGGGTAAGCTTTTAACTTTCGGTTTATTTTTGGGTTTGTAATGAAGACGTCATTATTTTCATCCTTTTTCAATAAATTCAGTTGCTCTTACAACTTTGCACTGTTGTTCTGCAATGTTTAGTTAGAATGGAAATGAGATATTGGTCAGCACGTTGTACAACTCATTTGCCTACAATAAGATCCTCTGTCTCTGCCTTGAAAGTGAAATAGATATTTTGTGGCAGAGATCTTGAGTTCTTAAGCACTTGACACATCAAATGAGATCAGAATTATCTTAGTATTATTGACAAGAAGTTCCTAGAACTGGAGTTGAACACAATCCACCTTATAGATATACCATCGTCTTCATTTGCATTTTTGACCTGGTGCATGAAGATCATTACCGCCACTTGTGATGTTTCTATGCAGGTTGGCATGCCTATTTCTGGATAGCATTCATTCCGTTCATTGTAAGTTTGACAAATATATACTTGTAATATAGTGCTGGTTTTGTCTTTATCACACTGCCAACACCTGTGTTGTTTGGATTAGACTTACCTGCAGCTCTGCCACTGCCCCATGCTTCTTAGCACAAGTCCAAATTTCAGTTTATACATACGTATGTTGATGATGATGATTATCTTATTTCTTTGTTTATGGTCATCTCATCTATAATAAAAGCTACGCGATGCATGAGGTCTCTTTTTGCTCCATAGTCTTCTTTTTCAGATCATATATTTGTTTCTTTTTAGATGAGTATATCGGAATTTGCTTGTATGGTTAAATAGTAATTCTCATCCATGTCCAGTGATCCATAAATTTGTGCATTTGTCTCCCCAAATTCCGCAGACTAACCAGGAAACATTATAGGACAGGGAAGTTAATGTTTGTGGTGGTTTCTTAAATCTTTCCTACAGCTTTTACTTGCTGTTGGCACTAAGTTGGAGCATGTAATTACCCAACTGGCCCATGAGGTTGCTGAGAAACACATTGCAATCGAAGGGGACTTGGTTGTTCAACCTTCAGATGATCACTTCTGGTTCCACAGGCCCAGACTGGTTCTCTTACTGATTCAAATCATCTTGTTCCAAAATTCTTTTGAACTGGCATTTTTCTTCTGGATATGGGTAAGAATGTAATATAAAATTACGTAGTAAAACTTTTATATCTGATCAAAATGGTAGCGGTAGATTTATCATATTTCGTTGCCTCCATCTCTTGCAGGTTCAATATTCATTTGATTCCTGCATAATGGGGCAAGTTGGTTATATCATCCCAAGACTTGTTATTGGGTAAAAACCATATTAATTACATATGTTTGTGTACTCCTTGTATTATATTTATATTGATATATCCCAACACAGCTTCATAAATCTGAGATGTTTTTTTCGTTCTGGATGCGAATATCCATTCTCAGAGCATTCATTCAGTTCGTCTGCAGTTACAGTACTTTGCCATTGTACGCAATTGTCACACAGGTGAGTTGCAGGATGCATAGAATTTGATTTGCTGCAATTGCTTTCCTTTTTTGTTATCCTTTTGAAGAATTTAGACTCAGATATATCTATGTTTACTTGTAATGAAGATGGGAAGTTCATTCAAGAAGGCTATATTTGAAGAACATATACAAGAGGGGCTTGTTGGCTGGGCTCGGTCGGCCAAAAAGAACAAGGCGTTGAGAAAGGCTGCTAATGGTTCTTCTTCTAGCCAAGGAGGTCCCAAAGAGGCTTCTCAGACAGTTCAATTGGCTCAAGTAGCAGGAAATAAGGAATCTTCACGAGAAGATGATCACAATACAGGAGAAATTGAGCCTGAATTGCCACTCAAAAATCAAAATGAAAAACCTCCTGGTCTCACTCAAACTAGGCTTACTAGTAAACTTCAATAGAATCAAGATAGCAAGTGGAAGTAAATCTTTGTTATAAATTATATAGCAAGAATGATATGCCGACTTTATACATTCATATCTTCAACGTTTATGTGCAACCTTTTTTCTTTTTCTTTTTTTTTTTTCTTTTTTTTTTGAGGAAAGAACCTTTGTCATAAATTATATAGTAAGAATGATATGCCGACTTTATACATTCACTTTTTTTATAATGTCTATGCACAACCTTTGCTATAATATAGCAAGAATGCTAGAATCGAGTTTGGTGAGTCTTTCTCGAATTCCCCTACTCATTGGTCAAGAAAACATGATCATTTTTATAAATAAAATAAAAAGAAAAAAATGAATACACTCTTAGTCTATTGAAACTTCATTGAAAAATATTCCAAATTGCGGTTGGCAAACTGCCACCTCCAGCTAGCGAGCTACCTAGTACCTCAATGACAGGGGTTCGAAACCCGTTGAAAGCACTTTGTGGTTAGGGGCAAGCCGAACTAGCTAGGATTAATCTCACCCTTCGGGTGTGCGAACACTTCGTGGTATTTACCAAAAAATATTCCAAATTCAAATCTTCCTCCTCCATTGATGCATTAACTAATCAATATTTATTTATTTTATAGTAAGCAAATACAGAGACAATAACACTATTTTCAATATAATTAAAAGAAATATTGAAATGAGCAGTTTATTTTTTATTTAGCTAATTTGGATCACCTTTGAAGGGATGACTTAAACAATGAACTATTTGACTGATAAGTGCATAAGAGTAATTTTCTCTATATTAAGTTACACATACTTTGAATCCTAAAATGCCTTTTATCTTTTAGAAAAAGTTGAAATACAACAAATTTACTAGAAAATGACTTCATACAAGAACTATAGATAGAATAAAAGAATTCATATATTGATGAGGTGAAAGAATTCATACATCAACTATTGATGCCTAACACAAGCATAAAATCTTATAAAATCAGGGTCGCTTGGTAACTATTTCAATTTTAGTTTTTATCTTTTGTGCTAGATTATAAAAGAAAAAGAGGAAAAATGAAAGTGAGAATGAGAGTGGAGATGAGATTTGAGAGGAAAGATGAGAATAGAGGATGGAAAAAAGAAGTAACAAAAGTGAAAACAAAAACTAAAAACTAAAATCTATTTGAAATTATTTTCACTTTTGGTACTCCTCCCTCCCATCTTACCCTCTCATTCTCTCTCTCAATCTCATCCTTACTCTCATTCTCACTCTCATTTTCCTCTATATTCTAGGAAAAAAAATGAAAATAAAAAACGAAAACTCAAGACATGTTTAATTTATATGAGTTTGCATACGCAATTTGCAAATCATCAATAGTTGATTTATAAATAACAAAAATAAGGCAAGAATTTGGAGAGTTATGTTTGGTTGATTCCAGAAAAAGTAAAAATATTTGTTGTTTTCCTTATAAATTTTTTTGGTGGTTTGTTTTATATGTATTCAAAGTATATATATACACACACACACATAACACGTATGTCATTTACTTCAAAGAAGTTCCCCTGATAAGTAATAATTTTATATGCCTCCCCGCATACTCGCAACCTGAAAATAACATTACCACATGTGCACGTCCGAAATCTAGACATGTTTTAAAGTACAATTTTTCTTGAAAGGGCGTTTAGTACATTTAAAACAGCATTATATCACATATCAAGTCTATAATTAAAAGTGAAAACTCATAGAGTCCTCCACGGTATGAGGATTACCACCAGCAACTTAAGCAGTTCAACGTACTTGGAACAAAGCACAATTGTACAAGCACCACATGTAGTTTTTACTCATTCTTCTGCAGCACTAGCAGCACTTAGGTCCACACTGAGGTCAAGAACCTGCTCCAAAATTCCAGGTATTTTGGTTAAGCCTTGTATGATAAACATAACTCTTTGAAACAGTAAAATGAACAAGGGCAAGTTAGTCAATAGTAGCTTTTGAATTTTAATTGAAGGCAATTTCCGTCAAGACTTGAAGGAGACATGAAATGGAAAAGAATGGAACCAATTAGCCCGAGTATGGATTATATTTCTTACCTTCCCTGTAATCAAGGTATACATGTTGAGTACATCCATGACAGTGGACTCAAAGTGTGTTGTCGCATCATAACTCTGTTAAACATAAGAAGGCATACGTCAAGTGTGCACAAGTAATAATGAAGAATACACGGAACAGGCCAAGACTGGAAAATGACTCACGGTTGATATGAAGCAATTGTCCAAAGAGGGTTCATTGACTGGCAGATATCTGTCATAAATATCAAAAAATATCTCTTCAACAGGCCCTAAAAGGTCAATTCCTGGCTTTAGCTCAGTCTCAGGATGATCAGTCTCTGCCTCTGTTGATACAAATGCAATAAATTTTCCCTTTGGAGCAACATTGTGAGAGTAAGAGCAACAGAAAAGATACCTGCTCGGCCATAAAAGATCACAAAACTTAGCCTGTAGTACAAAGATACAAAATAATAATATAAAAGTAGTAGTAGTAGTAGTAGTAGTAGTGTAAGAAATCCACTGGAAATAACATTGCATATCCAATACAAAACACAGAAAAAAAATAAATTAGTGTTCATTAAGTAAAGAAAAATAAAAAGAAGCCATTTCTTTCTCATAGCAAAAGAAAAGCTAGTCATGGGATTGCTTTTTGCTAAAGCAACAGTGACACAGACCTCAAATCAGATCAAGGTAAGATCAAGAATTTGGTTGTTCGCTCAAATTTTCACCTTATCCCAAGAGAGGACTTGCAGAGCACGAATGATTTCCAAAGTTACAGAGTCCGTGGTATTTCCACGATGCGCAATTAAATTAGATCTTCTTAGTATATTCTAACCAATCAACTATAGATCAGGTAAACATACCACGCTCCAGACATGAAACATTTTAACTATTTAGATACCTTTAACCCCATTCTAAAATCACAGATACAAGATACATAAGTGCATTGCTTGCAACCTTCATAGTTGCCACAAACATAAGAACTCACATATCTGATCTGCGACCCAACTGCTTCTGTGGCAGGATAACCTGCACTGAATGAGAATCATTGGTGTTCGGAATTGGGTGGCTCATTATCGCAATAGCCCTTGCAACCTTACCAACCTTCCTAACCTGTTGAAATGCAATAAATTTTCAGTCAAGTGTGGGATAATGAGCATTTTTCTTCACCCTTCAAGCATGGCACAGAAGAAAAGAGAAGCAATTGTCTATCCCCTATGGACCTATAATTCAATAGAATCATCTGCCTACTTACAATGCATAAGGTGAATAGAAAATTGATTTTAAAACCGCAAACCAACTTAGAAGGGTTTACCTTGTTGGGCAAGTAAGAAGGATCACAGACAACTTTCGTGCACCTAGCAGTTTCCCCTTCAGATGTTACACCGATTACTTTCCCCTCATCATTGAACTCTACCTGGTATCATGCAGTACCAAACTCAGTCTCGACCAACAATAATATTCATGTACACAGCAATTTTCCAAATACATAGTAGAAAAAACTAATGCAATAAGATAAGGGAAAGAGTGTGAAAGAGTGTTAAATCCAATAAACATGAGTAAGGAGTACCTTGCACTCGGGTTTATTCAACATATACGTCCCACCATAAACTGCACTAAGTCGTGCAAATGCCTACATGAAGCGCCAAAAAAATAAAATGAATATCTTCACCAACTTTGACATTAATTACAATAGTTTAAATAGAGAGAAAGAGACCTGGGGAAGCTCTCCTAATCCATATAATGGATATATGTATGGTGATCCTCCTTGAAAGCGTGCAAGAGACTCCGCATATAGCTAACACAAAAACAAGAGGTAAAACTCAAGTTCATGAAAAAATGAAACTTGTAATATATGCGAATTTAAAATCCAGGGATACAAATATCAACTGTGAACCCCAACTAGTATTTACCTTCATTCTCTTCACAGTCTCCAGTGCAGGTTCCTCCAGGTAGCGGTCATCTCTATGAAGTGCCAATGCATGCCCAATGAAGTCAACAGTGTTGTCATCAAGACCATATTTTCTGTCAAAACATCAACCACACAAAAAATAAACAAATGGTATCAGATTGTTACTAAGTTCATTACACGTACAGTATCAACAGTGCAATCAAAATAAGATCACCTCTCTTTTCTAGAGAGATTAACCATATACAATATAAAACAAAGGCAATCATTGGTTGGTACAATTAGGTCTCTCTCTCTCTCTCTCTCTCTCTCTCTCTCTCTCTCTCTCTCTGAACAAGTTTCCATCCCAACATTACACCCCAAATACTTATCGCATAAATTTTGAACACCCATTAAGCAATATGCCAACCAACTAATCTTCGATCCGTTGCTTAAAATTTATTTTTATAAGATATTGAGACCATCAAGATTGCAAATTAGGATTCTTCTTACAATGAGTTCATTTGCAAAGAGGGCAACATCCAATCACTTACGCAATCAAGTCTCTAGTAGTCACTCTTCTTAAGTCCATTCCCTCGTGTGTTTTGGGATCAGTTTCATTATAATCTTGAACATATATGAAGAACTTGCGGGCACGGCGCTTTTCGAACAGGCCCATGAGTGGAGATTTAAGTGCCTCCATGTCAGTTGCTGGAACCTTGTGAACCTATTGCAACATTTCATATGCCACTCATAAGTGTTAAGATAAAATCTATACACACATATGTCTGAGTGTGTGTAAATACTAAATACATGTTTCGAATAAGTTAGCACAAATTCTACCTTTCCTTTATTATACACAAAACTGCCATCCACAGCTTTGAAGTACAAATACTTGGTGACATCTGTGTGAATTAGGACACGCACCAGAGTGCCATTGGCCATCATAAACTACACAGAGAAAAATAAAACACTTTAAGAAAACTAGAAAATAAATATAAATAAATAAAACCCACAAATAGTGGGCCAAACACAATGCAGAAAGCAAGGAAACACACAAAACCTACCTTAGGGACCATGTCCACATTATAATCCCTACTTGAGCCCAAATGTGCTGGGGGCTTATCATCTCCCCTGAACCTCTTCCATAGCTGCAAGTTAATCATTTAAAGATCAAGATAAATATTTAATTGGAAAGTTTAAGGGAGAGAGAGATAGCAATAGAAGTACAGAACTGATACGTCATTGAGACTTTAGTTTAAACAATAAGGGGCAGAACAGGACCTGGACAAGATTAAGTGATGCACACTCTCCTCCATAATAATCATTCCTATCCATGTGCAGAACCTGGTTCACAAGATGCACGCATCAATACTAAAAGTCCCTAGTTTTTTTTTTTATCAACACTCAATCATCATCGGCAGATAAGAAATTTATATAAATAAATAAATAACAGTAAATATATAACGGTTAATAAATAGCAAAAGTGCTAAGGTTTTTGCCCTACATGCCCCAACAGAAGAAATAAGTACAAAAAGGAAAGACCATGGAAAAACAGAATGAGAAGAGAAGGAAAGGCACCAACAAAAGAACAAGTGGTTTAATAACCATTCTTTCTACATGTAGGAGGGAGTACTCATTATCTCAGAGAAAAATAATTAGAAATCAACCAGAAAATCAATCTCAAACAATTGTTCCAATTTAAATAGATTAAAGTTTGTTAAGGAGAATAGAAGTAAATAGTCATACCAAGCAAAAACTTTCACATCGCATCAGGAACTCAAATACACATAATAATGTAGTAACTAAGCACAGACGTTAAGTAATTTTGGGGAGCGGTTGTCATCAGGCAAGCTATAGAAGTAGGACAAAATCCCACTGGCCCTATCAGACACTTATCATTAGAGATTTTCTCCTTGGTTATTTGCCGAAATAGTTGGAGAATTGAGGATGTTAAATGGGTAAGAGTTGAAGCTGCTAATATCCTGGCAGCCCAGTTTGAGTGGCAGTTTTTCAGGGTCTAAGATTGACAGTAAAGCGCACTTGGTTAGACGCACTTTGGACTAATAGGTTCAGATCAAAACCAGTTGAAGTAAGACGGTACGAATTTAGACAAACATCCAAGTAAACATAAACGGAGAAATGAAAATAATGGAACAAAAAAAAGACCGTGAGATGGTTTGGAGCATCTAGATCCGTCCGATCACAACTGCGAGTATACCCCGTCGACCCAGTTGGAAAAGCAATTACACATAATAATAATAATAATAATCAAAGTGAAAAAACAGAGTCCATGGATGAGATTGAAAAAACAAGAAAAAAAAGTGTAGGAGTGGCGGAAGGTGTGACCTTCAGGCCGTCAACGGAGAGAAGACCGCTGAGGATGCATTCTTTGAGACCCGTTCCCAACACTATGACATCATACTCTTCATCCATTGCCTCCTCGCTTCTTTGATCTGAACAGATCAAACTTCACACAATTCTAGGGTTTTGGTCTCAAGCTCTCTTCCCAGTTTCTCACACAAGTCTAATCTATGTCGTGCTGGTATTGCACTAATAATATATCAGCACTACTACCTTTTTCCTCTTTTTTTTCTTTTTTTTTTTTATAAATCTGAATATATTACAATTTCTAGTAAGATGCTTTGTGTGTCTATTAGGAAAAGCTTACGAGGATTTTTATTCCTTTACATTTCTTGTTGTGTTGGGATGGAAAATGATTTCGTATTTCCTTTTACTCGGTAATTACAGTCGATTTACTTATTAGTTATTGTTAGAGCATTTTCAGTGGGAGTTGTATAATGAGGTGTATGTTAAATATACATTATTTGTGATCGGAATCATCCACAATGGTGAAATGTAAATGATTGTAAATTTACACCACAACCGTAAGATACAAATTTAGATGCACATGTGCATTTTTTTTTACATCTCTTGCAAGTTGGGCCTACATGAGAAAATGTGAGAAAATGTGGACAAAAGTGAGCAAAATCAATTATACATCTTTAGATTGACATTTTTCCCATTGGAGCAAAAACCACATTACAACCCCCGGAAGTGTAAAGGCGGTGTAAAAGTAACCCCGAAACTACACCCTCCATTGTGGATGCTCTTATTAGCTTGAGTGTATGATTCCAATTCCTGATTTTCTGGCGTTTACTAATATATAAGTAATAAAAAATATTATGTGAATTCCATTTTAAAATATGTAATCAAATACCTTCAAAATCTGAAATAAGATCAACTATGAGAGTAGTTGATCCACTTCCAATGCTTTGATTCTCTTATCTAAATTTCTCGATTCATGGCTTCCTCCATTCCTAGTAAGTAAACATGCTCTCAATTATTTCTTCATGTGTGTTTACTAACACATGGGTATTTGAATGAATCTCATTTCGTACTTCTCCTGCGTTTATTTACACTTTACATAATAAAAAAAGTATGGAAATTCCTTGATAAAATTCGTAATAGCCTCAAAATTTGGAATCATATCAACTATAGGATTCCAATTCCTAACTATCATATAGCTCCCTAATTCATGACCTCCCCCATTCTTTTGCAACTTACAAGTAACCATGCCAATTTAAAACGCATATCGCATCAAATAAAATGGGCAATATGAGTTCTTGTTAGTATGAAAATTGCATTGTCATTTCCTAGACTCTAGCATAGGTTGAGAATTAGTGTGTGAACATGTTTTACTGGAAGCTTTGGCGCAACACATTCATTCCGGATCTTTAAAGTATGACGTGATCGATATGAGAAACTGAGTTCAGGTAAATCATGACATAATCATGCATTCATTATAGGATTCCTAGTTGGAGTTATTTTCAATCAAGTATTTTCATGTTAATCCTATTTTTAATAAGATTAGATTTTATATCTTGAGATTACTTTCCTAGTTAAACTCTATTTTGATTTAAGTTAAAATTTTATATTGATACCTAATTGGTCTCTTTGATAAAGATTGTTATCTTGGATAACAATCCTTGCATAAGTTGACAAATTGATTTGTATTAGTGGTCTTAATGTTTTTTGACGTTTTCCATCATGTGCCCATTTTGAATGCCAACAAATAGTCATAGTTGAATAGGTTTAGTGTGTGTTCATATTGCATCAGGTTGAGGAGTCTTAATTGAAGTGGGTTTGGTACTCGTGGGATGCCATCTGACTAGGCATAGGAAGCCTTGAATAAAAGAAGGATGCCTCTCCTTGGTTGATATATAGCTTTTGATATTTTGTGTGGAATATATAGAATTCTGAGGAAAATGCTGCTGTGCATTTATTTGAGATAAATCATCAAGTGTTTAATGTTTACTTGGTGATTTATCAAACACTTTAATCATTCATATTGCATTCATATGCATGTCGGTGACTCATATGGTAGAGAGCACCAAGGTCGTTGTGGCGGTCTTTCTCCGGTGAGCTTGAATCGATCGTGACCAGTATCGGATTCAACATAAGGAGAGTTGGAAGAACTCCGGCGAACTTGAAGCAATCGTGACCAGTATTGCATTCAACATAAGGAGTGTCGAAGATCATCCCTTGACAGAAGTTGAGTTACGAAGAAGTCGGTAAACATTATCTAGAATGAGTCTAGAATAAGTGTGTGAGTACTTCTTGTAATCATCGTTCTATAGTGGATTTGAGTTGGACTGAGGAGTCCTGTGGATTTTCCCCAGAGGTGGGGTTTTACCACGTAAAATAATTCTTTACGTGTTCTTTTATTTTTAAGCTTTGCACATCTCAGGATTGATAACTCATATCAATCCTGCTTCAAAGGTTGATCATTATTTATTGCAAAAAAAATTCAAATTAGCTTGTTTAACCTTCTCCAGGCATATATAGATATCCTACAGGTATTTTCAGTTCTCCTAACTAACCAACCCAACATCCTCACCGCCTTATCAACAACATAACCAACATCATCACTCCAACTATCGCCACCACTATTACCTTCGTCAATCCAACATTGTCGCCACCTCCTTACGAGCACCTCACATGACCCATCAAACACCATCAATAACATCAACCCTACTAACGTAGCTACCGCCATCAGCATCACATATTTTCATAGTATAATTTCCTATGTACATAAAATTTAAGTCATATATTAAATCTCATTGCCATTTTAGTTGAAACCTCATACTTTTACTATTTATCAACATTCTTAAATTTCCTCTTTCAAACACATGCAAATGTTTGCAATAAAAGAAAAGGTAAAGTATGCATATATGAGTTAGTCCAATTAACCATGGTACTGTGCCCACCATTTGCATTGAAAATTCAAATCCTCTTCTCTCTATATGTTTGTATTGTAGTTTATAACATCACAATGCATATGCCCGTAAGCACTTTTCCAGGTTTTGTATTTAAAATTATCATTTATAAATATATAATAAATATTATGTATTACATTTAATAGTTAATATCTGTAAAAGATCCACTAGTGTAGTGGTTTTGAGCAATTACTCATTCAGGAAAAGTCCTGGGTTCAAGTTCTAGCATCTGTGTAGTGTGTGTGAGCAGTGGCGGACCCAGACTTTTGTCCATCTGGGGGCATAAAAAACAATTTCATAGCTGACACCTATAAAGTCTAGGTTTTCATAGCAATACGATATATATTATAACACATAATCTATTTCAATAATTTTTTAATATATGATTTTGGGCCAAAATATAAGGCTATAAAATATTGGACCACATCTTCATTAAGTCTTGGGCCTTGATATTTTCAATATAGGAGAGGTTTTGGGCTAAAATCTTGAAGGCTTTATTTATTTAGGGTGCTGAGTGGGGATTTTGCATGCAAAATATTAGTCAAGCGTCTTGGTTTTATTGACAAAGTGTTTGGCTAGATGGGTGAAGAAAACACTTAAGTGTGGGCAACTGCCCACAGTAAGCATGTATTGGGTCTGCCAGTGTGTGTGAGTTTAGTATGCTATTGCTACTCTCAATAAGAAATGTCTTTCAAATAAAAAAAAAAAGTGAATATCTACACATTAGAATTTTGTACTATTTTTATTGGTCAATTTACCACACATCGTGAATATCTACACATTACATGTTTACTAATCTATAATCGGAATTAAAATAATGAGTTAAATTCCTCCTACGGATACTCATGTGTTTACTTCACATGGAGGAATCAACTCCTGATTTTGGAGGAATTGGACTCTTTGGGTGAGAGGTGGTATTCTAATTGATGGAGAAATAACCCATTAGGAATTTATCTTTTTACCGATTATATCCTCACACAAATTTTAAAAATTCCAAATTTGTCATCACTTTAACCTAACAACGAGAGCATTTTAGTAATCAATTTGGTTTCAATTCCAGTTCATGAGAATTTATTAAATAACTTACAAGGAATTAGTACCACTTCTACCCCAATTCATATGGTTTGGTAAACAACTTCATAGGAATCCGGATTCTAACTTTCCTAAATCCAACTCCTCTTCAATTCAATTCATCTTAATCCGATTACGAATTAGTAAACATGCCACCAAATTTTAATAGTGTCATGTGATGGGCGCACACATGTGACGTTATAAAGGACAAATTGTTCTTTTTTACAGTAATTTGAAACACTTCAAAATCATTTATAGCTTATTGATATTATTCCTTAAAAGGGGTAAAATCAATCATTTCATTCATTCATATTATAATATTATAATACATGTACAAACTATATCACATGATAAAAAATAGTTTTGCTCACTACTTTAACCCAAAGTGTATCATCACCACCATTTTTAATACTTTATACGTGTTTATAAACATAACTATAGTTAACTTTTTTACTTTGTATTATGGAACCATGATTATGCATATGGACACATGTCTAGTGTTGAAAAGGATAATGAACATACACCTTGAGTTAAAATGATAAGCAAAAATACTCTTTCATATGATCATATTAGCATATTATTCTATAATTTATAAATATAAAAAAGACATTATTATCAGGCGGCAAATTGAATGACATGTGTAGAAATTTAACATTGAGAGATACATAGACTAATTAAAATTTAGAAAATTTAATTCGGAGACAAATTGACAGTGATCGTAGACTTCAAGGGGCAAATTGGCAGATTTCCTTTAACAAAATGAATAATAAAGGAAATAAAATAAACAGAAAACATCTATAATGGTTTTCCAGATAGGAAATAAAAAAATTGAAGGGAATGAATAAAGATCACAGGGTTTTGCTCTCTGATGAGTCTCTGTCCTCCACCACAATTAATCAGAGGTTTGCTATATCTATTTATTCATTCCATGTATTTTTCGTTTTGCTTTTTCCTCTTTATTTAAGTTCTTACTATTTATGCACTCATTTTCGATTGCATTGCTTTTTCGTTTCCTTTCTTTCCTCCTTCCCTAACAGATTCTGTTTTAGTTTTAGATAGTTTATTTTTTATTTGATGCCTTTAACGATTTTGTTAGTATTTTTGTTAACGTGTTGATAAACGAGGTTCTGGGTGTTATAGGGTGATTCACGATCCTTGATATATTGCTGGAATCCCTTCGGATTCGCTGTAAGGAGGGTTTCTAGGGTTTTTCCAGTGTTGTTGCGACTGTGGTCCTCTCTGACATTTGATATTTGACGGGTATGGCTGGTAGGTTGTTTCTCTGGTTTGCTTGTTCTGGATTGTCTCTTAACACCAACATGTATAGGAATTCGAGAAGTTAGGGCTTATTTAATTCCATTGCCTGTTGAGGACTTTGCTTTTCGATTTGTTCGCCTAACTCCAAGTGGAGCAGTGATCGAAGTAGGAGAAACAAAAAAGGGAGTAAACTTTTGTAACGAATTCGTGCATTAACCATTTGGTGTTGTTGGATTTGGAATCGTGAGCGATGAGTTTCTTCCATTATATTATTAGTTATACTTTTACTACTTGGGCTGTTTGATGATGCTTTTTGGGAAATTTGTGTGATAGCCTGATTAGAGGGGTTTTTCCTTTAATTTTATTTTAAATTACGGAAATTCGTGGGAAGGGGAATAGAATAGTCTATAGAGGGTGAGGATGGAAAAGGAGATGGCATCTGTTGAGGGTAATGGTGGTTGGATTGTGGTAAACGAGACTAATTCTGAAGACCCCACGTATATTGAAATGGAAGCAGAAGAGAGTGGAATTGATTGTCCAAATAACGGAGTTCAAGGTTTAGCATCAGACAAAGGGGAGGGAAGTAATGTGGTATTTTCTAGAGAAGGACCCCTTGTCAGGAAGGAGTCAAGGATGTCCACTAATTGTAGTTGTAGTGCCAAGAAACTCAAATCTCAGGCCGCTGTGGTGGATTCCAACCTGGAGAAGAAGGAGAAAATTGAGCAAGAGAAGAAACTCAGTAGACAAGATAGGATTGAGTTGGGTCGTTTGTTTCAGGGTGCGGTGAGTTCCCATGATTGGGAACTTGCAGAGAGTTTGATCCTGTTAGCTGATCCACAAACCTTGAATGATGCTTTGTGCATCACTCTGGATTCAATATGGTTCTTGAGCACACAACAAGAGCTCTATGGGATAACGGGATTGATAAAGAAGATAATTGTCAATGGTGCGTATGACTTCACCAGAGCTGCCTTGAGGACTTCATTTCTTGCTTCTTGCGTCTCTGCTTGTCAGAGCCGAACAATGAGTCTTGCAGATACAGTCACAGTGATGGCCCAAAGGTAAGGCTTAATGTTTTCAGTCTTATATGGGGAAATATTTATTTATTTTATTATCTTTCTGAGAAGATTGAATTTGATTTGACATCATGTATGGTTCTGCTATATCTTCTGTAGTTAATAAGTGATCATCTATCAATATTTGAAACCGTGTGTTAATTTTTTGGTACTGTTGATACACATGCTAAATTTGTAGGGATGCCACTTAATATGTACTGAGAGCTATTGTTTTTGCCATCTATTTGAGAAAGTAGTTTTCAATTTTTTTTCTTTGACCTTTTGCGTTTGTTGCGCAGACTTGTATAACGACAAATATTGCTGTGTTTTTGCATGGGTGTCTGTACTCTGCATGGGTCCTTAAAGACTACAGAAGTCTTTTCCAGAATTGAAGATGAAGACTTTATAACTAATAAGGAGGACTAGGTAGATTAGGATGCATTATCTTTCTTACTAGTAGGATAAAATTACTTTATTTATTGAAGTTTGTGATTGAAGTGTATAGTTCTAGTTCGTTTATGCCTTGCTCTTATTCTTAAATTCTTAATGAAGTGAGCAATTTGTTAAGCAGAAAAAGTGCATATATTCAGTTTTTGTAGTTATCATATTATAGTCATTTTTATGTGCCAGTTCATATGCTTTCAGCCAATCTGTGTACGAACATACATGTAGAAAACCTGGGAGTTGTGCAAAAGGCACCACTTGCTATCAAAACTTAAGAATGCATAGATTTCGTTCTTTGATGTCCTTTGATTTTCCCTTCTTTTATTTGAATAGTGTGGTATTTTTTATTGTGTCTGCTGAGCACCTTGTCAGTCTTTTTCCCTTTAATCCTGTAATTGGTGTGCCTTTAGCATCATTGTTTTTTTTTTTTTTTATAGGTTGCATGAGCGTCTCCAGGAATGCAATGGAGATGAGGTCTTGAAGGCAGAAGCTGGTGCTAAGGTTCAAAAGTTTACCGAATGGGCTCTGAAATGCATAGGCTTCCATTCTCGTGGTCAGGGTAAAAAGGATAGAGTTAACAATAGCTCATCAGTTGAGATCCAACTCCAGCTATCAGCATTTAAGACATTCATAGATCTTGCTGGTAACCAGCTTTCCGGGAAGGATTTCACGGAGGCCTTTGATGCTGCTTGCTTTCCCCTAACTCTCTTTTCTAGTTCATTCAACTCTGGCTGGGCATCTGGGATCTCGGCAACTGCAATTCATGGTTTATTAGGTATGTTGGTGGAAGGGGGTGCGGACAATGTTAATCAGTGTTTTCTTGAAGCCTCTCGTTTTGGGAGTACAGAGCTTGTGCGGATCTTATTGCAGGTGACTTTAATATTTTGTTTAGATGCCATGATGATGTTTATTTGCCTTCCTAGCTTTTGGATATTATTTTTTGCCTGAGTACTTTTTTATTAGTAGTTTATGTGGAAAATTAGTCATGTGGTTTATTTTTGGGTAAAATCTAGAAAGCTGTAAAATATATTACTATACCAAGCTACAAAATAACCTTAGAGAAAGAGCAGCCTGGCATCATGAAGTTTATTAGAATGCTTTCTGACTTCACCAATTCCACGATGGGACACTAGGAGCTGATAAAAGAAATTAAAGGAACAGAAAAAAAAAAAAGGAATCTATACTTGATTCATTCATTCATGCCTGCCATGATTCTAACATTCCACAAAAGCCAAAAATGGAAGAAAGGCACCCTAAGAACATCAGATGAGTAAGATTTCATTATGGAATTTTTTTTTCACAAGAAACTAAACAAAAGCAAGCTATATTTTAACAAGTATAGTTGTATATATGTAGTTATGTATTTTTCTGATACTTAGGGCCTGTTCGGTGGTGTTTTCGGAGGCTGTTTTCCGTTTTCATTCTCAGAAAACATTGAGATTTGCGTTCGGTGGTTTGAGAAAATGCAGAATGTTTTCTGAAATCGTTTTCAACCTTTTAGTTATAATTCACTGAAAATGCAGAAAACGTGAAAATGATGTTTTCATTTTCAGAGAATATGGATTCATTGGCAAAAAAACAGAGCATAAGCCACCATCGTAACCACCATCGTCAAATACCACCCAACAGCCACTACAGGCCAATTGAACCTTAGTCACCACAACAGACCAGCCACCTGCTAATTGCACCACCACCCAGTCAAACCCAATCAACCCTACCATCAATACCACCTGTCTCAAATCGAAGTACCACCACCCACTTAGCAAATTGCAGAGAGAGAGAGAGAGGCAAAACCCTTTACAATATAAATAATGTATAAAATAAATTTGAAAGTCAAGTAAAACTAAATAAACAAATAATAGGTAAATAAAAGTAAAAAAAATAAGATTATGAAAGCAAGCTTGGTATGGTGAATCACGTTAAAGATGTTGTCCTAAAGCCTTTGTAGCCTCCCTACATGTAGGTACTAGTTGTTATTCATCTGAAAGACAGATGTGTCATGGTTGCTTGTTCATGTATGATGTATCAATGTTGTATCACTGCTTGGTCATTTTACTAATCTTTTTGTTTTTTGTTTTTTGAAAGGAAGTCATTTTACTAATCATAATGAAGCAAAATCCGAATATCAAACAGTTGGAAAAAAAAAAAAGGGCTTTTCCAAAAAATGTTCATTAACTCTCTGGATTCGAAGAGAGAATGAGGTTGATTGTCCTTTATGCATTTACTACAAAAATAAACAAAAAATTAAAAAATATGTATCTTTTTTCTTTTAGGATAAATTCATAACCCTAATATCTATTATAATTTAGTTATGTTTAACTGTTGTTAGTTATTTTATTTTTATATAAAAGTACCTAGGTAATACTCAACATAATATAAGTACTAATTATATAATAATGGTAATTAGTATTATAGTTATTAAGCCAAAGTTTTTAGTTCTTCTAATGACTATAATCGTCATTTTTTTTAAAATGTTGTTATAAGATGGTTTTATAAATTGATATTCAAGCTCATGTGTGTTGGTCGTGTGTATTGTTTTTTGCTTACATGTTTAATGATAAATTTATAAAAATTCTAAAGTAATGTCTATCCTTTCTTACTTTTTACTATTACTTCTGAAAATCTGGAAAATCAAAAATATTTTTTCTGACATTGACATTATTCATTGTTGCTTCTTTAATGCTGAAGCATACTTGAATAAATAATTTACTTATGTATCAGTTCTAGGAGAATTTTGAGAAGAAGATTGTGAACCAAGATTTGCTTTTATGATATATGGTTCTACTGGCAGCTTTTCTTCTCAATTTTGTTTGGCATCTGGGTTTAGGAGAATTTTGAGAAGAAGATCGAGACCCAAAATTTGCTGTTATGATATATGGTTTGTCTGGAATTTTTTCATCTTACTTATATTTGGCATCTGGGTTTTGTGTTGTTAGATTGCCCAAAGGAACAGCTTGGATGTTGATGTTGACCTGGCTTTGGGTTTTGCTTCTCACTACTGCAAGATTGGTACTATGGAATGCCTTGTGGAAGAGGGTAATGCCATAGCTTTCTTGGGCCCCCTGATGAGAGCTGCTGAGAGGGGCTGTATGCAGGTTGTTGAGTGGTTTGTGAAAAGGGGTTGCCGAGACATGGAGCTCTGCCTTGCTCTCACAGCTGCAACTTCTAGTAGCCAAGTTGAAGTTGCTGCCCATCTCCTTCCTCATGTTCCTCATCACGTCCTTGCAGCACTAAGCATTGAAATTCTGAAGGCTGCTGGTGAACGAAGTGGTGGTTCTCTTGATGGTGTTGCATTTCTTCTCCATTCCGACTTCTTGGGTGATCCAGCAGCTACTTATGCTGTTGCAGACAGTATTGCTCGGTCTGATGATGAGGCTGTAGCTCCTGAGTTAAAAGCTTTTCTTCGGGAGCATTGGTCAGAGGAAGCTTTCTTGCGCGGAATAAGACTAGGACAAGAACATTACTTGAGCCTGGTGAGGATTTTAAAATGGGGTGGATCTCCTATCTGCTTAAGAGATCTACCAGCCCCTCTGAGGGTAACGATTGCTTACCTGCCGCTGTATAGGGAGTGTGTCAAGGCAGGTGGCTGTTTGTTGTCACAAAAACTGAGAGGAAAGGTTGTTGAAGCTGTAAGCAGGCTTGGTGGTGGGGTCTTAGAAGGGGTGAGCCAGTGCGGAGAGCTCTTGGCTGTTCTGGAGCATCATCTTCCTCCATTTTTACTTCATTCGCCGAGCAATGCATAGCCAGATGTTACTTACTTTTGGGGTTTTGCTTCCCTTTTTTTTCCCCTCACCATCCGATGTATGTAATGGATAATAACGTCTTAGCTGGGTTCAGATGACAAAGCCAAGGTTTGTCAATTCTATTTCCATCATGTGGTTACCTTGTAATTTAGTTCTTCTACATGACACATTATGATAGTCTGAATGTGCTTGTCAAAAGAGTTGAAATATGACGCGCTTGTATTTGACTACTTTTATCTTATAAGTCATATCTATCATTGTAACTTTTAATTCTTTTTGCTTCTCCTCTCCACCTCGTGTTGGGGGCTTTATTTTCTTCTCCTGTCGCCTTTTTTGTCTTGGTTGGATGTAGAAACCCAAAATAATTTGTCAAAGGAAGTTTCAAAGAAGAGAATGAACAATGGAATGTTGTTGCTGCATCCCAATGAATAGAGCCATGTTTCTCTGCCACCTTTCTTTCGTGAGCATGGACATAGATAGAGCCACAGACCAAAACCCCGAGGAGAACCATTCAAACCTAAACGTAAAGACAACAAGGGGGATGTATAGTTAAAAGCGACTATTTGACGACCGTCGCCTTTGGGATTTTTGAAATAAAACAACGCTCTCTGTTTTAGGGAGCATCTCGAGCAGACCAGACAAAGGTGCTTTTAGTCAAAATTCAACCCAAAAAAAACCACTCATACAAAAACAATTTGAAATTCAGTATTAGTCAAAATTGGAGACCATGGTTAGAGTAGTATTGTTAAAGTGGGTAACCATATAATTAACTTGTGCCATTTAAAGTCACAATTAACCAAGTTTTGGCTAGAGCATTCATGGAGATGCTCTTACAAACTATTACAATTTGCTGGAGTATTATTGTTTTTTTTTTAAAAAAAAAATTTAAAAAAATCAAACGCTATTCATTAAAAAAGAAAAGAAAAAAAGACATGAATATCATGACTGCAAAAGCAACAACTAAGAAAAAAACAACTCAAAAGGAAAAGCTAAATCGGACAAAATTCGCGTAAACTAAAGGCCAGTTTGGGATTGTTGTTACTTTTTGAAAAAAAAAATTTGCTTATGTTGTGTTTTGAAAATAATTAATTGTAAAAATAAAGCAGCTCTATATTTGGTAAACAAATATTTTAAAAGTGTTAGTACAAAAAGCAATGTCAAAACTGTTTGGTAAATCTTAATACAAAACTGTTGTAACTGTGAATAATGGCTAAAATAAACATGATGTTAAAAGTGTTATGCCCTAATCATGTGGTGGTAGTAATGTGGTGGAGGTGGTGGTTGTGGTGATGAAGGTGGATGGTGGAGGTGGTGGTTGTGGTGATGAAGGTGGAGGTGGTGGAGGTGGTGGAGGTGGTGGTAGTGGTGGTGGTGGTGGGGATGGCGGTTGTGAAGGTGGAGGTGGTGGCATGGTGGTAGTGGTGTTGGTGGTGGAGGTGATGGAGGTGGTATAGTTGGATGTGAAGGTGGAGGTGGTATCATTTTTTAAAATTAATGATGGTATTTTAAAAATTAAAAAATTCATTAAAAACTCATATCTGTTTCTTCTAAAAGCAATTTTGAGAAGCAACCCAAAATTTACTTTTAAAAACTATTGTCAAAAAGCTACTGCTTTTGAAATAATTGAGATATTTAGAGTATGCTATTTAGACATACAACATTGACCACTTTAACTGACCACCTTATATGGCAACTGATGTGTCATGCCATGTCAATTAATGAATGTCGCCATGTCAATTAAAAAACAAATTAAAAAATCATAGCATTCCTAGTGAGTGGCCTCATAGCAGCATTCATTAATTGACATGGTATGACACATCAGTTGCCACATAAGATGACCAGTTAAAGTGGTTAATGTTGTGTGTCCAAATAGCATTACTCTTTATTAGAGAGTTGGTACACAAGTTGGTATCTAAAGTTGGTATCCCTAGCATTTTCACCTTATATTTAACTTTAAAGTGAAGCACATTTTTGGAGAAAAAAGCATTCCCAAACAGAGCCTAAAACACCAAAATCACCAAAATCTAATATAGACCATATCCAAATCCAAACAGCCCAAAATAAACAAAACCTTAAATTAAATCATAAGCCTAAAAACCATGACTACCACACGGATCGAAGTCGTGCCGCCATAGAACCCACCGTATCTAACCAAGAAGAACATGTAGAACAGATATGGGGAAGAATCAACCTCAACAATATCCAACTGCGCATAAAAGCAAATAAGAGTCACATAATAGCGAACAAAAGCCTGATTTGACAAAGATCGCGAGATACATATAGGCAACTCGCAGCGAAGTCATTCATATCGTGGGTAGAAATTTAGAGAAAATGGAAGAATTTAGAGAGAGGGCTTTGAGGCAAAGATTGGATTGAGGGATGAACATAGAAGAGGTGATTGAGTACTTAAAATCTAAGCATAACTCAGCTAAAGTCACAAGAAGGGATTTATTATTCGGTAAGATGAAAACTAGAAAAGATGGAGGGAAGGAGGAAACTAGAAAAGGTGCTGGAGTAGTATTGTTAAAGTGGGTTTGATAATACATGCGAGAGTGAGATCTCCATTAATTTTTAGTTTAAAGTTTAAACTACTGGAAGAGGGATTCACGCTCGGATGCAGCGTGAAGAGCACGTTCGCTCTAACCAACTTAATTAAGTCTGTGCAGGAGAGATTTCCATTATTAAAATAATGTAGTGTTGTTCGTTTTTTGATAGACGATTTTTTAAATTACACTGTGCTAATTACACAGAAGAAGATCGAAATCGGATGTAAAAGAAAACCCACATTTGGTTAGTATTCAACTTCTCAAATGACAGCTTCCACAGAACGTAAAATACCAAGTACCAACCATCAGAAGACCGCATTAAAAACGTTTTGGCAGCCTATTTCTGGAAAGTCTCAGCAACCTTATCAATTAGATTTGGTCATATACTGTTAAGCAAGATTTGGTTAAATAAAAGAAAAAGAAATATATTAGGTCAACAAGGAGAACCCCTCCTTACAATCATATGGGTATACACGAATCACGATCCATTTACCGTGAAATTAGAGTTTCCTCACCTCATATGTCACTTGTTCCATCCTGTTATCGTTGTATTGTATTGAACATTTAGCGAATGGTTAAGGGAGGAGAAGAAAAAATAAGTGTTTTTCTTGTACTGAACATTTAGTGTTTGACCCAAAAAAAAAAAAAAAAAAAAGCACATTTGGTGAAGTACAAAAATTGTATGATGAAAGAGGTGCGTGTATATGTTGTGTTGGAAACAAACACACCATATACTCAAACGTATGTATAAGTCAAGTCCCTCACATTAGAAGGCATGAAAGCCAAGATCATAAGCACTGCTAGAATGCCAATCGGAAGCAACAGCAGCATGAAGGGTGGGGGAGGCAGCGGTGGAAGTATCAAAGGAAGGATCAACAGAGTCGCCGTGAGACATATAAGCAAAAGCAATGACTCCAGGCTGAAGTAGCTTGCCGGCAGCAGTCTTCTGCCACTCCCTCTACCGTGTGATAGTGTTCGACGATATTCCGTTGTCTTGATGTGTCTCTGATGATGATGATGATACTCTAGTTTATGCCCTTCATCCACTGGGGTACCAGAAACCTTTCTTGTTTTAACATCCATGATGCAGCTTGAACAACGATCTTGCAAATCAATAAAACCTTCTGGCACAAGTCTTACCTGATGTGCTCCCCCGAATCACACACAGCACCCAACTGAGTGGAGTATTGAGTATTGACCCAATTCCAATATCACTGAGAATTCTTCAAAGGCCCAATTTATCCCTAGAACTCAAACTATCCAACCCACTTTTAACTAATGCCGGTTTCATACAAATCTAAACAAACTATTATAACAAGCAAAGCAATCCAATGCAATGCAGCCCACAACTCACTGAATCTGTTTGGAGCCTGTGATGCTTGATGCTTCTGAGATCTCAACTTCCACAATGACGTTCAGACTTCTTTGAAAGAAACTAGAAATCGCAAGAAAACGTGATTAGTTCCTCAAGTCTACAATGCACAAACCATGAGACGTCGTCCCAAATAATCCAACTGAATAAGAATTTCAATCAAAATCGAAAATTGAAAGCCAAATCAAGAGAACATGAACCACCAAAAGTTGAAAGAAAAAAAGAGAGTATATATTGTATAAATGTTGGAACAAATATATATTCCGCCCAATAACATATGTTCACATACATCAATCAATCTTACTGCTGATATACAATAGCATACATTTGGAAAACACGCAAACAAACAGAACAAGCATAAAATTTTGTTAAAGCGTGCGCCTTTGGCCCCCAAACCCAACAAATGAACTAACGAAATAGGGAGGGGAACAAACCCAGAAATGAAATCTCCATCTTTCTTTGCTTTTTTCTAAAAAATAAAAAATTAAATTTTTGGCTTTGAAGGAGATGAAACAAGGGAAATCAACAATAGAAAAGCAGAGGACATGTGGAATCTACAACAAATTATAAAGGTCGATAGATATATATATATATATATATATACCTGTGATGCGTTTGTGTTTGATTCTGGTTATCTTGGTAGTAAAATTTCCGAATGAGGCAGCAAGAAAGAGAGGTCCCCTTGAGCGCTTTTTGCATCTCAGTGTCTATCTATGGCTCTTCCACCTTCAACTCAAAACTCTCTTGGCAGAGTCAAAGACGGCCTCGATTTACTGGGCTATGGCAGAATAAATACATAATCATCAACAAGAAGAAGAAGAAGTTCTGAAAGGGGCTGCTGGGTTGCGGAGATAAAGAAGGAAAGAATGAGGAAGGTGAAAACTGAAAAGCAAGAGACTGCTGGCTAGCTAATCAACCTGTTGAAGCAACGGAATGAATTTTGATGGGTTTTGGGTTGTTGCACTGTATTTGTATTATTATTACTATCCTTTTCTTTCCCTTCTCCTCTCCTCCCTTCTTTATTATTTATTATTATTATTATTATTATTATTATGTTAGGGGGAGAGAGAGAAAGGAGAGCGAAAAAAAGGTTTGGTTCAGTGAATTCCACATTCAAGTGGGGTTTGCTGACATGCAAGTTGCTGGTTTTGGAAAAT
This sequence comes from Prunus persica, assembly GCF_000346465.2. Classification (NCBI taxonomy): domain Eukaryota; kingdom Viridiplantae; phylum Streptophyta; class Magnoliopsida; order Rosales; family Rosaceae; genus Prunus; species Prunus persica. The sequence continues at coordinate 22,213,250 of NC_034015.1, read as the reverse complement.
CAGGGTTGTGTCCCCCAAGGTTCTTCACCCCTAGACTCTTGTTATTTATTTCTCTCTCTCTCTCACTCCTTTTTCTCGTCTCTCTCTAGAAAAGGCCCAGTTGAGTTCAGAAAAGCCCACTCTATATTTTGAGTAATTCATCAAAAAAATTTGATGGGAAATTATTTTTTATGTTTTTTTTTGTATATAAGAAATAAAAGATTGTGTGTAATGAGGATAATACTATTTTGCAATTCTCTATTAATTAAGATATGCCATACATGATAAATTTTTTATTTGACATATCGTAATTGATCAGAAATAACAAATTAGTAATATTCCTGTTTCATACAAGTTTTGTGATTTTCCCATAAACCAAACACAACTTGTAAGATAATTGACATTAAGGGGGCCCATTTGCAAATCTATTCAAGTATGAAATCATTCCTTTCCTTTTATGTCTCAGTTCTTTATTACATTTGCAAATAGCTAGGTCATGCGGAGGGTGGTGGCCATCTATCTACGCATCGTCATACATTGCTCGTGTCGTTAGATGATTTTGAAAGCATAAAAAGCCTACATACATGATACATGATACATGATACATGATACATGATACATGTCCTGTCTCACTTATAACTTTCTCAATAAGTGAGAAGGACCCATTCTTCACATCAATTTATTTCTGTTTTCCAAAAAGAAAAAAAAAAAGAAAATATTATCGAATAAGGAAGTAGATTAATATATGGTAATACTTTTCTAACAATTTCGTCTCTGTAGTTCTTTTAGGGTGTTGGAATTCGAAATATGAACTGAGTATCCCTTTGTCTATCAAAAAAAGTTTTAAAAATTGAACATGTTCAAGGTAACATCAAAAGTGATTAGAGAATAAATATTAATTTATGATTTTTCTGTTGGATTCAAATCATCTCTTATAATTTTTTCTACCATAATATGTTTGACTTTTATTCTCTAATATCATCTCATTAAAATTTAATCTAAAATAACAAGACAAAAAGGCATTTCCTTCTTGTTCACCCGTTTTCGTGTTTTACTCCTGAGGTGGAAGGGCGAAGTTCCCCACTGGCTTGGAGACCACTTGTTGGTCGACAAGTCAGCTTTCTTTGGTGTGCGAGCGTGCCACTGCTAGTAATGTAAATTCTAGCATACTTATTTTTAGATTGGATAACTTGCGCCTCAAGTTACTGACTTCTAAAACAAATGATTGTGAATTTGGGTGAGGAATATCTCCCAAGTAAGTTCTTTTCTTGCCTCAGACTGGTGAGGACTTTCATAATCTATCTCAGTATCAAATGGTTGTTCTGGCCAGAATAGATAATAATACAATACTGCTTCAGGCAGAACTGCCTTTTACAAAATTAAGAAGGGAGAAATCAACTCTAGAAAAACAAGAAGATGGCTGGAATCCCATTTCTGCCTGGGTAGAAACTTCTGATCCGGGCTGGATTGGGTATGTCTGTACTGGACTGTGTTGTCAACAACTTTGGCTGCTTGGCTTCAGCTGTAAATCGATACCAAAGTTCAATTTTGGCAGAGCTTCAATCTACTTCAAGCCTTGGGAGACTTTTGAGCGGGCAGAACTGCAGGAATTCTTCAGTTTGAAGGGACAGAAGTGGCTATTCTCGAGGATTTAGCAAGCTGGAACTATGCTGTAAAATTTATTGAGGTTTTCATATTGGTGAAAACTCAGACTATGTTTGTCTTGGCTTTTGCTGAACCAAATTTGTAACGAGAAGGATCTCGTTTTCAGAAGACTTATTTTCTAAGTCTGAACTTTGGGATTCTGATCTAAAGCTGTTTTTTTCTCTTGGGATCCAAGTGAACTTTTTCTTATTTATTTATTTTGATTGATTGATGAATTGAGTGTCCTTTGTTTCTTTGCCTTCTTTCGCTTTTATAAGAGATCCTCCTAAGGAGGTCATTTTTAATCTTTTAAATAATGGGCGGCAAAAAGATCTCTTATAATGTAAAGTAAGAAGAGTTGTTTAGATAGGTTCTGAGTAGTCACCTCCTAAAAACAGTCCCTTCCCTGGTTTTCTGGGTGGCAGCTTTCTAATTCAACCAACGCCACCGTCTGTGTGGGCTTTTTATGGCGGTTTTGGCTCTTTTTCTTTTGTATTTTCTGAGTGGTTCCCTGTTTCCCGTTCTAATTTAGAAAGCGTGATCCGTGAATTTCTTGGGAGATGGTGTATTGATTTGGAGCAAAATCTTGAACACAGATGGGTTTTTGATCTTCAATTGGCAGTGTTTCAGAGACGTCCCTCTCACATTTTTAAATTTTAGTTGAAAATGCTGACTTTTCCAAAGCTGAGGCAATCACGTGGGTGTGTCTTTGATCCCTTGGTTTTGAATCTATCGAAAATTACGGGCTGATCTTTTGAAGTCCATTTCGAAAGTTTCCACATCTGGGCTTTCTTTGGGCTGAGGCTTTATTTCCAACGTTCTTGGTGTGAAGCCCAAACTGTTTGGATCTTAATTTTTGTTTTTCTCAAGTCTCTGGGCTGGGCAGACAATTTTATCATGGGCCTGCCTTCTGGTCTTGGGCGTGCCGAATTTGGGCCCAAACACTTCTCTCATTGCAAAACAAGAAATCCCGGTTTCTTGTCGTTGAGAAGAAAATGAAAATCCTGACCAAAAAAGAAGAAATGGAATTTGACATGTGTCGTGGGTTTTCTTCAAGTGAAGAGATGAGATGAGATGAGATGAGCCAGCCGCATATGCAATGCAGTGGCATCAAGTGGACCTCAGAAAATAGTAAGTGTGTGTAGTGCATGCATTCTATTTGATTTGTGTCTGAGGGAGATGATAGACATAGACGTCAGATGCAGCAGGAGAAGCATAAGCAGCAGCATATGGGCATGTGCATGTGTCATGTGCTGGACCAATTCTCTCTCTCTCTCTCTCTCTCTCTCTCTCTCTCTCTCTCTCCCTAATTCAATGCATCTTTCATTCACCACCATACATTAATTAAATTAAATATAAATATGATTCCAATAATACCATACAAATGCAAGGCAATGCAACTCTCTGTTTGTGATTCTCAATTTCCTTCCTCGTACACTAGTCATCTGATTGGTTCACGGAAAGGATTTAGAGATATTTAGTGATATACCCATTTCTAGCACTAATATTATAAATAAACCCTACACAATTGAATTCCTATAAACAAACCCAAAAAAGACCCAAAAAATGATAGCTGGCCTTATTGAATTTAATATTGATTATTAAATTACTTTGATGCCCTATTGAGTGCTTTGGGTATTTTTATGAGATTTTGGGGTTGGCTTGTTTTAAGAAATTGATGGCAGTTTTGTAATTTATAAGAAGTTAAAAGCTTTTTTGTTATGTTGTAAATGGGCTTTGGGTGTGTTTCTAAAGTCCATTTTATATAGGATATTTTTATAATTTGGGCCCCCATATTGGGTATAATAGTGAATCTCCCAAGGATTTAATAAGAGATTATTTTTCATTTCTTGGAAAATGGAAGATTCTTTTCATATATTTGATAATATTGAAAAAGTAATCGAGAAATATAACTTTATTTCATTTTCTATGTTTTGTTTGTGTAAGAATGTAAAATAAAGTGTTTAAAATTTCAATTATATCTATATGAAATCAAATAATAAAGAAGGCAATGCCTTTTGAAATTTCGGTCAAATTTTATTCCCCCTCTCCACAAAAAAAAAAAAAAAAAACTCAAAATGGGTCACTTTCATCCCTTAACCGAGGTTTGATGACCCACTTTATCTCCTGCCGTCAACTCCATCAAAAAATCTGTTAATGTACACATAAATCATTATCCACCAATTAAGTGGGTGACCGTAGTAAGTGAAGCCCACCTCTTTAGTTTGGGTTGTTTTAGGGCCAATTTTGGGGCATGAGTTCGGGCTGATTTGGGGTCAGTTAGATTATTCAAATCAAGAAGGATATTTTAACTTCTTTTTTTTTCTTTTTTGGGTCAAGAGTATTTTCATTCCAACCAAAAGAGAAGTACAAACATAGAGCTAGGCTACCCACAACCACAACCAGAGAACAACAAAGCTACCAACTAGGGGTGGGCATCAATCCGGCCGAACCGATTATATTGGATTGGTTTGGTTTGGTTTTGACCAAAGAAAAAGTCAACATTTTGAAAAACCGAACCGAACCGGTTTGATTTGGTTCAGCTGTGGTTTGAGAGTTTTAAAAACTGTCCTAAACCGAACCGGACCGATTATAAATCAATTTATTATTTATTTAATTTAGTTTACATGTGGCAAGGTTTGTGTGCGTTTTGTGAGTCCGCGTATCTGAATGTTGGTGCACGTTCTGATATTCTAATTTGCATATCCCAGTTATTTGTGTGTGCTTGTATTTCCCTCTCTTTCTATCTCTACTATGTGTGTTTGCTCTTTGTGTTGTGTGGCTCTTCTTACTCTATCTATCTTAATTAATGGGTCCATTTCATAATTTCATACGCATTCAAACTCCACCTCTGTGATAAAAGCATTTACCTCTCTGTGATAAAAGCTTTTCATTTGTTTGTATTGTGATGAATGCAATGAGTAAATTTAATGCTACTTGGTTAATGCAAATTTTGTATATGTTTGTTTTGATGGAAATTGTGAACTTAGATGCATGCTAGACATTGGATAACCTTTGAATAAATGGAATGATGTTGTATTAGCCTTTGATGGAATGGAATGAAATGATATAATGGCAAAATGTTAGCATTATAATGTAAGAGCAGGTTGAAAAATGCATGGTTTTGTGTTAGGCACAAACCGGCCGAACCAATCCGAACTAAACCGATTACAAGTGGTTTGGATTGGTTCGGTTTCTATTATGATTTTAGGCTAATCCGAACCAAACCGGACCGTTATTTTCTTATTGGTTCAGCTGTGGTTTGAGAGTAAAACCGAACTAATCCGGACCGTGCCCACCTCTACTACCAACAGCCAGAGAAAAGAAAAGAGAAAAACAAGCTACGGCAAAACTAAAGCAGCCACAGCAAAAAAAAAGATGAAAAACAAGCTATAGCAAAACAAAAACAAATTTGTTAGAGGCCAAAGGTATGACACCTCCCAATAGGGAACGTTTTTCTCCTCTAACAGCCAGAACTCACATCTTAGGGGGATATGGGAGCCCATCAGCTTGCAACACAAAGACCAAAGAGGATGGGAGGCTGGATTCCCAAACCTCATCACACAGGAGGATATTTCCACTTAGGTTTGTGGATTTGAGGCAGGTATATAGACACTGGCAATGTTTGGATTCTTGGGAACATGGATTAAGAGAGACTATTTTGATTATGTTGAAGTAAGATCTCATATGTAAAAATTCATTTGTGATACAAAAAATGTGAAAATTCATTAAAAAAATCTCAAATTGCGTGGACGAAACCCCATAATGTGACAATTCATTAGCGAAACCCTAAAATGCGAGAATTAATTCTTGAAACCACGAAATGAAAAATTCATTAGCGAAACCCCAAGATGCAAAAATTATTTAGCGAAAAGCTAAATTGCAAATACTCATTGACCAAACCCCAAAATGTGAAAATTCATTGGCGAAACCCACAAAACCCACAAAATGCACAAATTCATTCTTGAAACCACAACATGTGAAAATTCATTCTTAAAACCATGAAATGTGAAAGTTCATTCTCGAAACCACAAAATGCGAAAATTCGTTTGTGATACTGAAAGAACCAGTACGAAAATTCATTCTTGAAACCATGATTATACTTTTAGGAAATTAGGGTCCTAACCTTTCAGAAAGAAAAAGTGCAAAACATTATAAACACGATGGAGAAACACAAAAATAAACTAATTATACAAGACACAAGAATTGTTTACAAGATGGCTAGAGGTCCACAACAAGAGAATAAGGAAAAACAATTACAACACTAAGTGTATTTGATTACTGATTTTACTATAGAACTCCCATAATTTTTTATTCCGTATGTGTAAGTAAACACTGGGGAAGTAAGGAATTAGAATGAATCTAAACACGTGTTAGTACACACAGAGCAAAAAGGAAATGAAATAATTACTATACCAATTACTGATAAGTAAACACCGTAGTCCCATTGGCTTACACAATCACATGATACTGAAATTTATAAGAAAAATGAGAGAATAAACTATTCAATCACTTGCCCCAAAAGTCTCAACAGTAGAATGGACTTGGAGAAAAGCACGAACTGCAACATCCATTACAATAAGAAAGCAACTGACACCTTCTTTATGAGATGTGTATTACTATCCAAACATAACAATTATACGGTAACAATCATATCAATTTCTCCCCCAACCAGAAGCTATAATACCTAAAGTTCAAGTGCCTATTTATCTATTATTTTAAAATACCAGTACAGATAAACAGACAACAGCAACAAGTTTAACTGTTCAAGCCAAATCCTTGTCTAGTCCTGCAAACAGAAAATTATAAACTGAGTTACAAGAGCAAGAAGTCAATGTAGCAAGGTAAAGCATTGTGACACTGTTAACCGGAAAAGAAAAGAAAAAAACCATTGTGATACTTGTGTTCAATTTTGAGTGTTCGTTTCCATTTTATGTGTAAGGTAACCATGAGTTTTATTTGCAACTGCAGGGGCTTCTGTGCGGAAAACATGTGAAAGCTCAACGCTAATACTCCATAAGAATGCTTATGATGCTTGCTAAAAGGGGAAGTTGCAAAATGTTCCAGGGGAAGTCAGAGCAGGAGTACATCATCATTTATAGTCAATATACAACGACACCATACACAGAACATGTATATAGTTGCACTTTGAGAAATACTCTTGCAATTTATAGATATATCATAAATTTGTCTCTGGCAATTTGAGTGCAGTTGTGAAATATTTTTTGGAATATTGCCTTGTGCCTCTGTGGTCTATTTGATCAGGCAAGTGCATTGCACCCACATCAGTTTCTCTAAGATAATGGCCGCCCCTTTTGCAGTTTGTTCCATCGTACATTAAACTAATTGCTTGTTTCTTCCCTACGTATGGGCCATGGTGGTGAGATGTAATAATATAGAGTCCAATAATTGGATTGGCTGATCCTTGTTTCAGGGGTTTGGTTTGAATATATTATAGATGGAAGGAATAAATCAACCACAACTGATCTACTATCTAATCTAGGAGAATCATGAGAATCCTGCAGTGCAGCAGAGTGAACGTGCATCAAGTAGATAAATTACCTCATCCTCGTCATCGTCATTGCCGCCATCTTCCTTGTTCTTCTTGAGGCGTGTAGTACCACCTTCCTTGACGATGGGTAACTTCATGGCTCCAAATGGCGTGTCCACATTGATATTGCCTTTGATGGTGTAGCCGGTACCCTTTCCCCGAATCATATCCCAGAGCGCAGACCCAAAATCCTTAGGCCTAAAGGTGATGGGAAGCTCAATGAAAGTGACACCCTTTTTAGCAAGATTCGCAGATTGGGAGAGCTGTGCGCCGCCAATGTTGACTTCAGAGAGCCAAATCTCGTAGTCAAGAGCATTGAGGCCTAAGTCGAAGTCATTCATGTTCTCCAGCTTCACATGGAGGACTGCAACGGTTTCTTCAAAGGAGAAGGCTTGAAACTTGATCTTCTCAACATCGACATCGGGTTTGTAAGGGATAGGGATTTCTCCAGTTTTCTCGAGGGGGAGAGTGAGTCTGCCGAGAACAGGGACATCGACAATGAGATCGACCTTGAACCTGTAAGGAATGATGCTTCCAGGCTTGATGTCATCGTAGGTGTTCTTGATGTCATCGTATACCAAGTGGACTGGAACTTTGACAGTCTCTTCTCCGTGGGCATGGATTGTTCCGGCATCAGGGATCAAGCCAGAGACCAGTTTCCTGCCATCACTTTCGATCAAGTAGTTAATGTCGATGAGAGGGATGGGCACTGGATTTGGGTTCTTGATCAGCACATCCACCACGATCTCCGCCTTCTCGAGAGTGATGCTAGGGATGTGAATCGCACTAACATCCGCTGTTGGCTTTCCGAACCCAATTGCTCCCTCGATCTTCTCCCCAATGTCATGAATGAAATCCTTCACCCTATCGATAAATCCACCCTCATCATCCTCATCATTCTCTCCCTCCTTCTTCTTCTTGTCAGATTTCTTCTCCTTAGCATCCCGATCAGCAATTTCTGGCTTATCATCTCTCGACGAATACGATGCCATGAAGATGTATTCCCTACCTACTCGCCCTATACATATATATACAATTTACAATTGATTTATCAACACCTTCAAAAGTTCATATATACCAATTACTAACACATTTTGATGATACATGGATATCATTCTGATTTATTGATCTATTTGCGAATGCAGAGCATGCCACTTGATCATAATTTTGACTCCCAATATAAAACAAATGAACAATTTTGACCCCTAAAAAAAAAAACGAATATCAACTCACTCCAAGAAGAAGAACATGTCAGATCTAAATAAATATTTTTGATTTTTGGATGAGATCTAAGCTAAAATACCTGGAAGCTGGAGCAGAGTTCAATTTGTATGCAGCCCAACGACACAAGCAGCAAAGATTTAAAGAAAGAAAATTAAATTGAGTATGTAATTATAAGCAGAAGCAATGAGCGATGAGCAATCAGCAGTGAGAAAGAAGAAGCAGCGGCAGCTTCGGTTGGGGTCGCGAGTTATATGACTTTACTTGTGCTAGTTTCACGTTGCTTTGTTGTGAAAATAATCGCTATTAAATTTGGCTGTGAGAGAAATCAGATGTGAGAGAAAGTATTTTGGCTTTTTGGTAAACTTTTTGTCAAAAGTGTTGTTAGTACAATAATTAATTTTTAAGTATTTGGTAAATTTTTTTGTAAAAGTGATGTGAGCTGTATATAATGACTAAAAATAGCATTTAAATATATATGTATATATTTATTTTTTTGTATCAAATTTGTTTTTATCACACCCTAAAATTATTTTAATTATAAAATTAAATAAATATTATGTTGAAAATTAAATATTTGTATCCAAATGCTCTAAACTAATGTTTCAAGTTAAATCTAATATATTCTATTAAAAATAAATATTCCATCAAAGAAACAAAAACAGGAAAAAATAAAAATAAAAATAAAAACCAACATCAACAACTATTGAAGTTAAAACCCTAGAAATTAAAAAGAAAGAGGGAAAAAAGAAATTGAGAAGAAATAAACATAATATACTTCTTACATGAGTCTTGTGGCTTCTCAGGAGTGTGCTTCAATTGATTTCAGGAAAAAAAGAAGAAGAAGGAAGAATAGAAGAGATTCAAGAGAAGAGATTGCGTGAAATAGATTGAGGTATTTTCGAAAGTCTGTAAATTTCATTAAACTCAGTGCCTTTTCGAAACTGATTCCCGCATAATCAGAAAATGACAACACCTCATTATTTGCTTCCCTTATAGCTTTCTTTCACAATAATTTTTAATAATAAGTGATTTTATCATAGTTTACCAAACGGGCTGAGCTTCTCAATTTTTTTTAAAAATAACTTATTATCCCAAATAAGCAATGCCAAACAAGTACTTATATTGGGGCCGGCTAATGGCGAAATCTCTCTTACACGACACAATGAATGCATTCAATTCAATTGTTAATTTGTTACCAATATACAATGGTAAAATATTCAAAAACCCTGAAATTATCCTTTCTTTATGAAAAACACCAAAGCAAAGAAATTCAATATAAGGGTCAGTTTGGCATTGCTATACTGTGAAAATAATCGCTGTCAAATTTGCTGTAAGAGAAATCATATGTGAGATAAAGCAGTTTGGCATTTGGTAAAATTTTTGTTAAAAGTGTTCTTGGTATTGATTTTACGCATAACCAGAAAATGATTGTCGCATAATCATTAAACCTAGCACCTATTCGAAACTGATTCCTGCATAATCAAAAAATGAAAGCACCTCATTAGCTGCTTTCCCTTATAGCTTTCTCTCACATCATAAGTGATTTTCTCATAGTTTACCAAACAGGTTGGGTTTCTCAAAATTTTAAAAAAATCACTTATCACCCCAAATAAGCATTGTCAAACGGGCACTAAATGGGGCAAAACAATCAAATGAAGCCACTAAACATATCTAAAAGAATTTTTAAAAATAACAAAAATTAAAACACGTTGAATTATGAATGCAATCCCATGTCACATCATCACATTTTTATCCCACATGATGTAACACGTCCATATCATATGTCATATCAATTAAATCAATGAAGTGTATTTTAATATAAAAAAGTTTAATTAATATTTTTTTTAAGTGTTAATAAATCATACAAGAAAAGAAAATGTTATATAATTTTAATTAATGTTGCTATCCACATTATCTGCCACATTAAATGGTATAAGAATATGATATACAAATATGATACGAATAGCATTATTCAAAAAAAAAAAAAAAACCCCATTACCCTCACAATGGAAACTCACCGTTGGTTTATTTATTATAGTTGTTTATGTTTTTATAGTCAAACTATTCTTCATGGTTTTTCATTTTCAGATTTTTAGAAGATGGAATCAAAGTTATCTGATATTATTTTGTATTTGTCTTAATTATGAAATAAACAATCTCCTCTGTTCTCTTTCGCATGAGCCTCCCTCTCGCTCAAGTCTCTTGTATATTTCCTCACTCTCTTTTCGACTCTCAATCTCTTTTTCTCCGACTTCCAATTTCGTTTGGCACCTCACGAATGGTTATCAATCTAAATATAATATATGCATTTTATATATTGGTGAGTATGAAGCTAGTTAATCATCTCTTTCCATATGAGTTTATTAGTCCTCTCCTAGAAAGGTATTTTTGGTGAATCCGATATTAGCAATCCCATTTAAAACTAAAATTAAATAAAACAGACATGAAACAAAATTTATTCTAAACTAATCCAAATCAAACCTGTATACAGCCCCTAAAGGTCTCCCCATCCAAGAGAGGTCCCACGGTTCCAGTGATTCCATCTCATTACAATCAATCATTGTAAGACTAATTATTATTATTGGTTGGCAGGTATACTTAATATTCAGGCTAAAAAGGAAAAGGAAAAAATAAATATTTAATTACTTTTTTGTTTTGTTTATATTCTGTGCGGGGGAGAATTTGATGCAGGTGTGAGATAAGATAACTTATGGTTTGTTTGTTTGTTTGTTTTTTTTTCTCTGAAAGCTTATATTAATTGTTCCGTGAAATGCACAATCGAAAACGGGAACTTGGAGGAACCAGAGAGTGGATAACGATCTGAAGAATTGGAGGAAAATGGTAAATTTGCAATTTTGCATCGATGGGTGCCTGGAGGCTGGAGGCTGAAGCAAATTCCAACATTTAAAAAAAAAAAAAAAAAAAGTAATTATAAAATTTATTTTATTTCATGATCTCAACTGAATTGTAAAAGAATGAATGGCATTGACAATTTGACATGGCGTTGATAAGAAAGAATTGATTGGATTGGATGAGCATGATCATGATCATGAGAGAAAGAGTGAGAGTCAGAGGATGGTGCCATCTGGGATTACTGCACTTCGAACAACGACTACTATTCCGTCGCGGATGACATAGCCATTAGCTTCTCTGTCCGCTTCTTGGGCCTTGTCTTTGTTCATGATCTGCAGCAGCACCAGAATAATAGTTAGTTACCATCATCATCATCGTCGTCGTCGTCGTCGTGACATCAAAAAACCCTCACTCTCACTCAAGGCTTATGAAACATTGAATTGCAGCTACATAATAATGTATGTACCTTAACATTCTTGCCAATTCTTGCATTCTTGTCTATAATGGCCTTCCTTACAAAAGTATGTTCACCAATTCCGATGGGAACTTTCCTCTTCTCACCACCTTCTGTCTGTAACTGTGAGTGTGAGAGCGGTTGATTAGATATTAAAAACACAGCATAATGGAACATTAACTTTAGAAACAGTTAGTTAGACTAAATTAGATATATGGTTTGTGGTTGGTCTTGGCCGGATTTTGATTTCAAAGTATAAAATAAATGCACTTAACAATTAATGGCAAGGATTATCAGACCATTAGAAAGAAAGCTAAAAACACACACTAGTGGTTCTGATTTCAGCAAATTAAGTTAACCCCCTAACTAAAACTTAATTAGGCTTACTTGATAGATAGTTGAACCCATGATCACTGAATCCTCGATCATAGCCCCATCTCCGATTCTTGTCCTGGTACCAATTACTGTATCTTTGATCCTGCATCCCTACTCTTGTGCAAGTCCAAAACCAACCAACCAACCAACCATTTCCCACCCAGAAAACAAGAAAACAAGAAAACAAGAAAACAATACAAATCAGTGGTCACTAGTTACTACTTGTTTAATTGGAGACATAGATAAATGATTTGAAGACATTATTCAACAATCCTCTTCTAAGTTCTTACATTGAGAATGCAGCCATCTCCAATTACACTGTTTATTATTACACAGTCGTCAGTTATATGAGTTGGAGGCAGACACCGACGCAAAGTGTAGACTGGACTTTCTCTATCGTAGAAGCTGTGTTGTTCATTATACATATATGGAAGAAATGAGCAAGTTTGTGTTAGTCCATGAGATTGAAATTTGAGGGAGGGGATCTACTCCAATATATACAACTTAATTTAGAAGTTACTACCGACTTGTATCCCACGTCTGCATCCTTTGTGCTTTGCATATTTGCTTGGTAGAATGCTTCAATATTCCTCATGTCCTCCCAATATCCATCAAATCCATAAGCTTGAACCTGACCTCTCACATCACATGCACAAAATTATAGTAAATCTTTGCATCTAACTATCTAAGGACTTGAAATTTGAAACAAACGCACTACAGAGAGTTGGTTAATTGTCAGAGGTATGGTTTGGACCTTCATTCCAATAGACATGGCTCCCGGAATTACTTCACTTGCGAAGTCATTTGCCTTGGGAAAATCTTCTTCTAGAAGCCTTTTCATTATATCTCTATTGATGAGATAGATTCCCATACTCGTCATACTATTTTGAGCAGTATCTTTGGATTCTCTTGAGCTTTTGGCCTGAAGTTTCAGTTCAAGGCTTACTCAGGAAACACCAGAAATACCATAAACAAACATAAAAATATACTACTACTACTACTACTACTTACTGAAACAGCAATAACTGGCTTTCCCTCCAACTTCAATCTAAACTCCACAACTTGATTTTCAGAGTTCACATCCAGAAAGCCAAAACCCGGATCATGAAGTTTCCTGGCAATTGATGCAGCAACTGTGATGTGAGCCTTATTGTCTCGGTGGGCCTTTAAGAGTTTTTGGTAGTCCATTCTGTAGAGATGGTGACCAGGAAGGACCAAAAACTCAGTCATTGGATACTCTTCCAGCACCCACAGGCATCTTCTGACAGCATCGGCAGTTCCCTAATATCAAGTTATTAGAATTCAAGACTTGAGAGAGTATATACACACACACACACACACACACACACACACACACACACACACACACATATCTTCTACTTGTACATGTAAATGAAATAATAAAAACTCCAGAGGATTTGATTATGCAGACCTGAAACCATCCCTTATTGCCAGGGCTCTGATATGCTGCAATTACTTCAACAAACCCCTCATTCCCAAGACCTACTCCAGAATAAGCTCTGGAAAGGTGGGAATTGAGAGAAGTAGAGTTAAATTGTGTTAGAGCATATATATGGTTTATGTTGCTGCTAATGCAGTTGCTCACAACAGAATCAATGAGCCTGTAGTTTGCTGCAATAGGTATAGCCCCTTGTGATCTTCTCTTTGTCAATGGGTAAAGCTGTGATTCATGTCCATCTCCAAACACAATAGCTGCCACACTCTGACATGAACAAATGTAATCTAGATCGATGCTCTTCAGAAGAATTGATTAAAGATAATAAAAGTAAAGAATATACATACCCTTAGGCTTACTTAAGAGGCAAATTATGTATCATTTACATGATTTAAGTAGAAATTTAAATAAACCTGTTTGGCTGAAGGAAACAACAAAGTGGGAGTTTGAGATTGCTGTGAATTGGTTATCAACAAGCTTGGACTTGGAGGAAGAGACGAATGAAGCTTCAGTGAACCTTTTTCATGAATACAATCCGATCCAGTTATGTGGTGCTTTGCTTGGGTGCTAACAAGGGAGGTATGAATAAAAGAACGCTGCAAGATCACCATGACAATACAGAGCGAGAGACTCTATGTAATGTATGTATGTACAATTTGCAATCTGTATTTTCAGCTTTTAACTTCCGCCCAACTGATTTAAGATCACTAAATAGAAAGAATAAGCAGGGAGTATTTTGCTTTCTTCCGCCTCATGGCTATTGAGGAAATCTTCCTTGCATGGCTATTGAAGCTTTAGAGGCTTAGAGGCAAGGATTTGGTTTCTGAGCAAATACCATCCCACTTGCGTAAACCTGATTAGAACCATTTTTCTAATGAATATATATATATATATATATATATATGATATATCACACATGAAGCATGTCGAACACCATCAATCTTTCCTCTTGTGTTCTTATGTACATATAACTTTGATTCTAAGCTTCTTATTGCCCCTTTTTTTCTTTATTCTTTTCAATTGTTCTCTTTGTTTCATAAGACTTCAAAGTTATATTCATAGTTAACGGATGCACAAACAAACCAGTTGTCCAATAATATAAAATGCAACTGCAAATGACCTTCTTAACCTAACAAGTAACCTGACGACAGCTTCTTCATGGCAAAAATGCTCGGTAAAATCAACATGGATTTTGAAGCTTACCGCTGCTCTTCACTCACGGTTTAAGACTAGGAGTTGCACTGCACCACTTTATTTGACCGGTCATTTTCCTCGTCATCTTTTAAATTTAAGTTTTAACTAGGGAAAGAAAGGGGTGGACAAAAGGGCATTTTTGTCACTTAGTTTGGAAATGAAGCTTGAAGCCTTCTGGCGACTGTTGGGCATTTTGGAATGGAGTGGCATCGAAGCTAGGCATTGTTGGCTCAGCTTTTATGGTCTTCTCTTCAAATTAAGAGTACTGGCCAGGCGCACATGTAAAATTGTAAAAACAAATTTACTTTAAAAAAAAAAATATCGTGTAGCTAATATATGTGTAACAACAAGTGACGACTATTCACTTGCTAATATGTTCAGTTGGTCTGATCTTACGAGCCAGACAACCAGCCAGCCACAATGATTGTTTAATATATAACAAAAAGTATCTTTCTTCTTCCTCTTTTTTATATAAATTTTTATTTATTTATTTAAAAATTTTATATAAAAAAGACTTGTGTGTTTTCCTGGTTCAATCTCTTTCTTTCTTTTTGTTATGCGTCAAAGAAGCTTGCAGCTTAGGAAAAGGTCTTGGATATGGCGGGTCTATGCGGCAACGCACTCACAAGGGACATGAGACCGCTTCTTGAATACTTTAGTTTGATGCTGTCAGCCAAATCAAATTTTGTTGATCACCGACCGACCTATCTTTTACAACATCTTAGATTCTTAAGTACTAGCGACATCCCAAACATCTTCCAGTGCAATCGTACACAAAAAACAAGTATGCTAGTTTGGCTACGAAATATTGCAAAAAATAAAGTTAGGCTACGAAATCAAACACAGCTCGTGCACATGTCGGTCACCAAAACATAGCAAGTGGTGAGAGTAACGACCTTTCCTTTCAGATTTCAACCTCAAAGTGAGATAATCGGTGAAGGAACCACAATGAATGTTCGCAAATATGAAAAAGCAACATCGAATCACATCTACCCAGCAAGATAGAAATCTTTTATTCGAAACATCAAACATTGCTTCTTGTTTTTTTCTTTAAATTCAGCTTCAGCCTCGATGCTTTTATCAGGGCTTAGCAATCAACAAATAGCCAACTATAGTTTGGGACAACATGGCTACCTCGTTGGAGTTTCAATCACCCACAAGATATAAATTTTAGCAGTTCAAAAATGGAACAACAACAACAACCAAGCACATCTAGTAAAGGAAAACGCTGGCCAAATTAAGAATTTATCTGCCTCTCCTCAGTGTAACATTACCACTACTTCAGATGGTGCTCAAACAAAGATGCCATCTCAATCTGCAGTACAAATCAAAATAACCATGAAAGGGTTATACCAAAAATCAAAATACAAAGACAAATAACATTACTCTTAGAACAAATCTAAAATATATATATCTAAGTGCGGTTCATGAGAAAAAATAAAATACAAACCCCTCCTCAACATGGCACCTACTTGCTACTACCCTCTTTGTTTCATATTAGTGTCATACAAAAGGCTATTAATCAGATTACAGTTTCTAAATTAATGTTATAGTATATCAATGCAACAGAAGTAAGTTTATATAAATCTAACTAATATTTTACTATTTTCCATAATTTCTATTTACACTTATCTTCTACTACAAACTCTACAACAAAATTCAGCAAGAAAGAGATTAAAATGGAGGCAAGAAGGAGAAATCTTGGAACTCCCTCCCCAAAACAAGAAGACAGCATGCAAAAATCTAGGCAAACAATGAACTATAAGGGAAGAAAACTCGAGAGAGAGAAGCAAGACCAAACCCAACTCAATAAAAGATATACATATAAACAGAAGCAATCCATTCCAAATGCAACAACTCCAGTACCATCATAGCTTATTATGATACTTTGATATCAACTTACAGCTGTCAAAGCAGTCTCTGCACCCTTATTTCCAGATTTACCGCCAGCTCGGTTTAAAGCCTGCAATTGTTATGAGAGGCAACAGTAAGATCATTCCCCACTTTGGTAATTAGAAGAAAACTGTAGAGAGTTGCCAGTGCTACATTTGAATATGTTAAAAGATTTACCTGCTCCATATTATCACAAGTTAGGACACCAAAAACGCATGGAACTCCTAGTATGACATAAGAGAAGTGGTTATGAGGAAACAAAATTCAAGCATTTTGGAAGAAAAGGAAACAATACCACCAACCAAAGAAGAAATTCAAGACGGGAAAAGATTTCCCAGACCATCCTAATGCTATTGTTTCTCAGTACGAGATATAAGATAAAACTAATTTGGCAACTAACAAAAAACAGACACCAACCTGATTTTAATCCAGCCGAAAGTACTCCAGATGCTGCTGAATTAGCAACTGCATCATAATGAGTTGTATCACCTCTTATCTACTGACAATGATCAGTTCATAAATTAGGGTTTTAGCAGCAAGACAGTATGCTAAAGAATGAACTTCTCATGGAGACAATATATTATATTAAGGATATGTAAAATTGCATGAAAATACCACAGCTCCAATGCATAAAATTGCATGATATCTTCCTAAACTTCCAAGCCTCTGTGCAGCTACACCAATTTCAAAGCTACCAGGAACCCATACAACCTGAGGGAGAAGCAATAGAAATAATCAGGCCACATAAAATCAGCTCATGCAACAATAAGACTACAAACCACCTTACAAATATAAGGCATGATATCAGATCTGCTGCATTTAACCAAAAAGCACAGTAACAAATTATTCTTTTTGGGGTTAAAGTTGTCTCCAAATGATATTGCAAAATGCTAAGAACTGACAAACCGTACATTTTTACTTCTTTTTGAGATTTTATCATCTTACTGCCAAGGAGTGAAATTTGACAGCAGTGGTATGTCAGAAATAGAAATTTAGGACATAACAAAGAAGCAGTCAAAGTCTGATTATTATTATTTTTAATTTTTTGGTGAAATACACAAAAAACAGGTGAGTTTGGGATCAGAAGACATGAGGGCATATAGTTGGTTTCAATTCAGCAAATTACCTATAAACATCACATTGGAAATTAGAGCATAAACATCAAAGTAAACCTTAGTTTGACACAGAAACTGCCAAGCACTCTGCCTTTCATTATAACAAGGATCATTATCAATGGTAACAAGTGTAAAACAACTAGATGAAGAAGAAGAGCCTAGGCAGATGACTGGAAGTTTATGTTAGGTATATACATCAATATCCTCTTCTTGAATTGAATAATTCTTGAAAGTCGCCAGAGCTCCCTCTAACAGCTGCTTTGTGATAATCTCATTAAACCGCGCTACAACCTTGAAAATAGATAATTAGATCAACAACAATCAAAGAAATATAGAAAGCATAGAGAAGTCAGTACCATAAAGTAGAAAGCGACTCACTCAACAACAATTAGTCAATTACATATATACACACATACATACATAGGGTGTGTGCGCTTTTGAGACATTGAGAGTGAAGACTGACCACTGCGAAACGAAGGCCCTGAGTTGTGGTGACGGAACCAACGAGATGCCGAACAGCCGCAGTTCGTGCAAAAGACGAACGCTGGGGGTGATGGTCCTTCCTCTCAATTGCACCTGCCCCTCAATTGTTTGATTGAATCCAAATAGATTACATTACTTGAGTAAAAACAATAATAACAAATAAGAATACTTCTTGAATTACTTTGTGGAGCAGAGAGAATAAAGCGAACCTCCTATGGAAGATGAAGATGAAGAAAGAGAGCGCGATTTGGGTATCTGAGACAGCTGAAGGCGTAGAATGCTGCTACCACCATGACGAGGATGAGAGTGGCAATTATCAGTGAGTGGGAGGCGTGAGTTAAAACACTGGGTTGAAGCGGAGGCGGAAGCAGCAGCCATTTCAATTTTCAGATCAACAAGAATTAGGTTACCGTTCGACTGTTGAATCAATTAACTCTACTCACTAGCAGCTGGTCAAGAGAGAATGAGAATAGAGTCAACTCAACTCAACTCAAATGCCTACATAGGCTTGCCGCTTGCCTAACTTTACCTAACCTAAACCCGGACAGGTTATGCAAAAACGCCGCGTTTCAAACCTCTTTCAATCTCCCTCCCTCTTTGTTTAATCTCAGCCATTGGATTGTATTTATGATACAAATATTTAACCCGATGGCTGCGATTATTTCAAAAAAGAGACGAAAACAAAGCGATGCGCTGTGTCTGACTCTCAGTTTGGTTTCTAAAACCCTAACCTCAAAGAAGCTGTGGCATTCAGACTCCGTACGTACGATGGCGTTGATGCTTAAAGTCCCAGCCAATTGCATCGTTGTTCAGCAACCTAAGCGGGCATTCTTGGGTGGAGCTGGAACCAGTAGATTGGGTGCTATTAGTACCAATCGGAAGCAAAGAGTTTCATCATCATCATCATCAGCTATCAGTATGATCCCAAAGATGTCAATTTCAGCCATTCCTAACCAACGTGATGACAAGTCTATGTCCAAGAACAAGATTGACATTCCTATCATGGTAATGCTAAATCTAGGTTTGAGCTGAAATATATTTCATCTTTTTCTAGTAGCGACATTGCTTGCTGCTTTGATAATTTGAACGCTTGTAACTGCATATGCGAAATGCCTTTAGTTCTTCGTGTTCATTTTGTCCAACAGGTAAACGGATGTAGTGGCAAAATGGGGAAGGCCATTATCCAAGCAGCAGACTCTGCAGGACTCGGAGTGGTTCCCGTATCATTTGGCTCTGCTGAGGAATCTGGGCAAACAGTCCAAGTCGGTGCAACCGAGATTGTGGTGCATGGTCCTTCTGAACGAGAAAGCACCCTTGCATCCCTTCTTGAGAAATATCCCAATTTGATTGTGGTCGACTTCACTGTGCCTTCTGCAGTAAATGGTAAATATCGTAGGTTTGAAACTCTATTTTGACTTTCCATTGATGCTGCAAACAGCAAATGGTAAATTTTCTAGGTGACTTTATTTCTTGATTCTTTTGGATCTTTTTTTTTTTTTCCTCTCATATTCAGATAATGCAGAGCTGTATGGCAAAGTTGGAGTTCCCTTTGTGATGGGAACAACCGGTGGAGATAGGGATCAGTTGTATAAAACTGTAGAAGACTCAAAAGTCTATGCTGTAATTTCCCCACAAATGGGAAAACAGGTGATCAGATTTTGTATCTCAATGGTTTCTAATATTGTTTACTACTGTGAGGGCTTTGCCTTCCATATCCTAATATTCGTTTTGTATGATTAGGTTGTGGCATTTCTTGCGGCCATGGAAATTATGGCTGAGCAATTTCCTGGAGCTTTCTCTGGGTATTCCCTACAGGTGCTTCACTTTTTTCTTAGAATTTGGTACAAATGCAAAATATAGAATAAGAGATAGTCTAATTATTTGACAAAAGTCATATTTCAGTATGCTATTGACGTTCATTTCTCTGGTTTGTTATATTTTTCTTTTTGTTCATAACGAGTATTTATCTTATATCCTTCCTACCTATAGCAATTGTTTTTTTTTTCTTTTCCAAATGAATTATTAATGAAGAAAACGA
The DNA here is from genome assembly GCF_000346465.2 of Prunus persica. Classification (NCBI taxonomy): domain Eukaryota; kingdom Viridiplantae; phylum Streptophyta; class Magnoliopsida; order Rosales; family Rosaceae; genus Prunus; species Prunus persica. The sequence continues at coordinate 22,192,991 of NC_034015.1, read as the reverse complement.
CAACTTTCATATATCAATTAAAACTTTCATTTATTTATTTATTTTGGTATCTTTTTATTCACAGTAAATACGTTTGTCCAGTAGAACTCCAGTAGTTAGTGTTCATGTTCATGTTTTTTTTCAGTGGTACGTTTTTCTGTTTTGGGCTTCTGTGTGCTTATGCCTTCCTGCGAGTTGCATAAACTAATCTTGCAACTGTTTGCACTTTATTTATCATTAATATCTTTCAAAACGGCAGAATGTTATAAATTTTCAAGGTGCTTATTTTCTATTTGTTCTATTCATATTGGATGATGTGGCTGATTCATCTTTTTAAAATTTTAGGTGATGGAATCCCATCAATCAAGTAAAGTTGACACATCTGGAACTGCTAAGGCTGTTATTTCTTGCTTCCAGAAGTTGGGCGTGTGCTTTGATATGGAACAGGCATGCTAAGGATACATGGTTAATTATAGCTTTGGATAATTAGAAATGGTTAACTGCAGCATCTCTTTTCCTCACCCTTTTCCCCTGCTTCCCTCCTTTTTTGTGTGTCTATTAGAATCTATTCAATGGGTTCAGTCCCCATACATGCAGTACCAAACAAACTTAGAGAGTTTTCTTATCATGCCTCATCTTTTAATATTTCTTCTTCAATCTTTTGACAATTTTGTCAGATCCAATTGATCCGGGATACCCAGCAACAGATAGAGATGGTGGGAGTTCCAGAGGAGCATTTGTCTGGTCATGCATTTCATATGTATCATCTTACTTCACCTGATCAAACGTAATAAGAAATATCCTCGCTCTCTCTGTCTCAATTTATTATGCGTATGTAGTTTTCATTTTATTGCATTGACTTAATTTTCCTCTCTGCAGAGTTTCTTTTGAGTTTCAGCATAATGTTTGTGGTAGATCAATATATGCAGAGGGTACAGTTGATGCTGTAATTTTCCTTGCTAAGAAGGTGATGAAGATTTTCCATCCCTCTTTTGCTTTACTACTTGTTACAGTGCTTATGATGGTTTATAAATCAAAGTATCTTTGGTGTAATTCAGCTGTCATTGCCATCCGTTTGCATTTACCTTTTTTCTGTAACATCTCATTGTTCTAGAATAATGAAATTTCAGTCTTAGAAAGTATAATATGTTAAAAAGTAATTTTATTTCTGGGAAAAAGATTGGTTAAATTCAGATTCAAATGATCCTATCTGATTGGAATAGCAATCGATTATTTGGCAGGAATATTGTTAACAAACATTTGGTTAGTTGTTATTGTACTCATAGGACTATGCACTCCTTCACTTTCTGATATGAAATATTAATGCAGGTTCATTCAGGGGCAGACAAGCGGATATACAATATGATGGATGTCCTGCGAGAGGGTAATATGCGATGATAGTTGACTATGTACGAAGGGTGTTGTCGGTATTAGTGTATTAATTAGCTTAGAATAATTAGATTATGGTTTAGGAAGATAGGGACATAAGTTTTGGACTAGTAGTTTCAAATTTTTTTTCTTCCTGTTATTACTTCCCTTGCTGTTTGTGTTTGGGAAAACTTTGGGAGCTTGAAAATTTTGTATTTTGTTGAAGGAAATACAAATATACAAGTATTTCAATTAGAAATAATATTTGTTAGAGATGCAGCTTATATTGGCCTTTGTAGTTGGATTGGGTGTGGGATGAATCATGAATGCTTGGGCTTGCTTCAATTCAATTGATGGCATTCTTGCCTTGCTTTGGTTTGTGAAGCTTGGAAAACTGCTGGGCATATTAGCCGTTTAGCTAAGCAGTGAGAGGTTTAATTAAGGGGTGCACATTTCTTTCTTGTTCCTGCAATTTGCAAACAGGTGGGTGTTTTAGTTGGAGCTCAGATGAGCCGCCGACATAAAGTTGGCAGAAGCGTGCTACTTAGGCACGCACACATTTCCAATACCTGCTTGAGCTTTACCAAACCCTAAATAAATAAAATAAGGTTTAGTTCAAATTTAAGACCAACACAAGTCACCAGCCTCCAGCTCCTCCATACCGCCTCCCTCATGCATAGCTAACCACTCTCTCTCTCTCTCTCTCCCTCTCTCTCTCTGAACGTGATTTTATATTAAGTCCACTTTGTAATTGGTAATTGGTATTGGCCCAACCCAAACCAACGGCCCTAATTCTTGTGTAATTAGTAGTTTTTGGGTCCAAGGAGTCCATCTCGTCAAAAGCTGTAAAGTTGCCGTCAAATAACACGTGGACTTCCAACGACAAAACGTGTAAATTTAAGTATCCAGCAATAGAAGTGCTTCCCCAACGGACAACGGCAGAGAGAGAGGGAGAATGGAAGGCAGGGAAGACCTGAAGTCGATATTAGAGTATTTGCCGGTGGTGGTGCGGACATGGAGTCTGTTCTGGCCGTCCCAAGTGGTGGAGGCTCTCAAGGCGTTGGCGAGAGGTCCTGAGCACAGTGGGGTCCATTCTGGGGAGCTGCTATTCTCAGCCATTTCGGACCTCAGGTGCTCTCTTTCTCTCTCCTCTCACCCTTTGCCTCCTTCCGCCCCACACGGCTACGCCCTCTTCTTCGACGAGGTCATCCACCATTCACTCAATTTTGTACCCCTTTTTTTTCTTTTTTTCTTCTTTTCAATATTTACTTTTTACAAGTATCCGATAATCGTTTAAATTAAATGTTTTTCGTTGAGTTGAGTTGTGACTTTTCATTGAGGTATAGAAATAGAATTGAATTGCAATATAGTCTGTCTGTGTATAGAAGATGTTGATAGCGTAGGTATACATGATATCATCATCATCAGTTAAGGCAAGACATTAAGAGTTAAAACGGTATTATCCATTCCATAGCATCTGAACGAAAGGTGTTAGTGCAGCTCATGTCTAGGGCTGAAGCAAGGAAATGGTTTGGAGAGGTTGTCCCGGCATTGGCAAATTTGCTTTTGCGGTTGCCCTCCCTGTTAGAATTGCACTATCAAAACGCCGACGCCCTTATTAATGGAGGCAGAGATGGAGTCAAAACTGGTCTTCGTCTACTGCATTCACAAGAAGCAGGAATCGTGTTCCTCAGCCAGGTATCTATATCCTTCATGAATCTTTGCTTTTTTATCTTTCGCTCCCATATGCCCGGACAACCATAACCACTCACACACATCACAGCATGGTTTGAATCATAACTTATACTAAGAGGCATCGGTACTTGAAATTTTCTCTTTTTTGTTTTTAATGTCATACAACCTGGTGCGGCAGAAACTGAACATGCATAGTAAAATGAGTAGCATTTTCTATTGGAATAAGGAAAAAAAAAAAGAAAAAGAATGTAACAGAACTTCGGAAAAATTGTAAATTATTTATTTATTTTATTGTTATGCAGACATTTCGTGTCCGATCTCTGCCAATGCAAAGGTTTATCTTCTATATAGATCTATACTCACATTTGAGTTTAAGTGGTCTTATCTAGAGAAAATCAAGTGATTATTTCTTTTTTCATTATTTCGGAGACTAATTCAAATATCTCTTATGATTTTGTGGTATGTTTGATGCTTGTTTTCTGTCATATGCTAAAAACTAGTTCTGAATACTTCTTTCTTTACTTTGTTAGAACTTCTTTTATTTGCGGTATTACTTTGCTGATTATTGTCTATGTTCTTTTCAGGAACTAATTAGTGCTCTTCTTGGGTGCTCTTTATTTTGTTTGTTCCCAATCAATAATAGAGGTGCCAAACATCTTCCAACGATCAACTTCGACCATTTGTTTACGTATGTGACCTTTGCTTTCTTATGCGTCACTGGTATCCTTTATTCTTTTTTCTTTTTTTGTCACAGATGTTTGTCTATAAATACTGGGTTTGGGGTTTCCAATTTTATGCTAGATATCTCGCCATAATATTTTAAGAGATATCCTGTCACCCATTTCGTATACAGCATCACTAGATATCTACTTCTGTTATTTTACTTAAATATACTTACCACTTGAAGTGTATTTTCAGGACTTTATATGACAGTTATAATGAAAAACAGGAGAATAAGATAAGGTGTATTATACACTATTTTGAAAGGATAAGTTTCCATATGCCTAAGGGTTATGTCTCATTTGAGCGGAAAGTACTTCCTCTGGAACATGGTCCTCTAAGCATTTCTTACCCCAAGGCTAGTTTCTGGAGCAATTCAGCCATTCCTCTCTGCCGTTTTGAGGTATTACATGACTAGCTGTGTTACATAATAAGCCTCTAGTTACATGCAGATGAATTGGTTTCCCCTTTTTATTTTCCTAATTCAGTTTAGCAATAGAAAATAACTTGTTAACAAGTCTTTTCATATCATTCTAGGTTCACAGTTCAGGCTTTATAGAAAATCAATCAAGTGGAGCTCTTGAAGTCGACTTTGCAAACAAGTATATAGGAGGTGGTGTTCTTCATAGGGGCTGTGTACAGGTGTGATTCATTATATATTTTATCTATGTTTGCATTCTGGCTATTTTAAACTATATTTTTATTTGTTTTACCTTTTCTTGAATCACGCAGGCCATGATCTAACTGCAGAAGCACCTAATTTTATTTGTTATTATCGTCTCACGTAGGAAGAGATCCGTTTCATGATCAATCCTGAATTAATTGCTAGCATGCTGTTCATGCCTTCCATGGCAGATAATGAGGCTATAGAAATTATTGGTGCAGAAAGGTTTTCAAATTATACAGGGTGAGTACTGATAGCCTATTGTTTGCTTATTTCTTTGTATCAGAAAATATTAATGTATATGTTTTTCTTAGAGAAGTTGAGCATATGTTGTTCATACATGCATGTGTGGAGACATATAATGACTCAAATTTGGTTCTTTCTTAAACTTTATGTATGCATTAATTGTATGAGATGGCAGGGGATTTTCTAAGTATTAACTTAAATATCTAAACTTCACTTATTTAACTTGGTTACTATTGCTATTGATTTCCGAATGTGTTACCATCTTTTAAGTTGTGTAGGTATGCTTCTTCCTTTCGTTTTTCTGGTGACTATGTGGACAAAAGGGATACAGACTCTCTTAGAAGACGTAAAATCAGAATTATTGCAATAGATGCGTTATGCAGCCCAGGGATGAGACAGTACAAACAAAAGTTACTCCTCCGGTATGTATATTTTACTTCAGCGCACACATATTACTAGAAACATATGGAATTCAATGGAGAATAAGACAATATAATTCAAACTACTACATAGAATGGGGTTTCCATGCAGTTTTGATCTTTTGAACAGTCTTACTTCCAGAACAGAAATCCATGATCTATCTAGTCAAAGACTTTTTTCATTGTTTTATTATAATATGTTCCCTGTAACTTCCAGGAAGGCTTCAAGCATAAACTGAAATTCCCATTAAATCCAAATTACTATTATTGGAAACTCTTCACAGGAAAAGAGTAGCACACCTAAACCGTGGTTTTCTTTTTTTGTTCTAATTCCAAATCCTTGCCTTAAATTTCTCGGTGATGTTTGAATATGTTGGATCATTATCCCAATTGTGTAGATTTCAGATCCTTCATATAACATTTTCTTAATCCGAAATTTGATCTCTCCTACTTGTCGGTTCCTACAGGGAGAATAATAAGGCATTCTGTGGTTTTTTTCATCAATCAAAATATCAGCAGTACAAGAGATTGTTTAGAGAGAGCGGGTGTTCTGGAATTCAGCCTCATTCAGATGTTAAAGACTCCAATGACGTATTCAGTAATAATCTTTTGGTATGAGTTTTCTATCAGTTTCATCTTGGTTTGTGCGTGTGTGTGTGTGTTAGTTAGGGGATGCTCTACATTTAGAAATGATATTGCATTACTAACTTTAGCTGAGTTCCTAATGTAGGATTTTTTTTTTTGAAGTTTATGTTTGGTTTAGCAGCGTCCAAACTTGCTCTTTCCACTTTGAAATTTGTTTGTTTTGAATTTTTACATTTGCTTTTCTATAGAGTCATGGAGCTAGCATAACTTCTGTTGAAACGTGTGGAGGAAAATCTGTACACAAAGTGATCAGAGATTCTGAGGAGATCCTGTCTCTTGATAATGAGGATGATGTTGGGATTGCAACTGGGAATTGGGGATGTGGTGCTTTTGGAGGAGACCCTGAAGTGAAGACCATAATTCAGTGGCTTGCTGCCTCTCAGGTAGTTTTATCTTAAGCCTTCAAAAAGCAATTAAATGGGATTCTGTGTCATCTTTAGCTTACTCAGACAATTTTCACTAGGATTCTATGTCTCTGTGTGTAAATAAATATAACAAAGGATCAGTGACACAAAATGACTATTATCTGGGTGCATTTGTTTCAGGCACTAAGACCTTTCATTTCGTACTACACATTTGGCATGAAGGCATTGCAAAACCTAGACCAGGTATGTAATTTTCATTGGCTCCACACCCAACTCATGCTAAGCCTTTATTCCTATGTATAGCTTTTTTCTTTTTTCTTTTTATTAATTTTTTCACTTTGTCTGAAGTAGGTAACTCAATGGATACTGTCACATGAATGGACAGTTGGTGATCTCTGGAATTTGCTGGTGGAGTACTCATTGCAGAGATTGAAGGGAGAGACTAATGATGGATTCTTTACTTGGCTCCTTCCATCTCTACTTTACCCATGATACTGAGATGTTGGATTTGCCTATAATGTCTTAAAACTTGCTGCTTGTATTGGCTTGTTGATCTAGTTATTTATGTAGAACGTTGCATTTTTGGCTTTTTGCTTTTGTGGTTGTTTGCCTGGTTTCCTAGTGGTTGATATGCATAATGCCTTTCTTTCTTTGCATTTTAGGGTAGGCTGTGACAGATCGTTTTCATGGCGAATGCATCGTAATGACTAATGAGGGTGCGTGAGTTTGGCGAAGGGTATAGAAGGTTTTGTCGCATATTCGCTGTCACCCTTAGTCAAGAACATAATAGGACGTCTCCCCCATCCCCATTGTTTCATAGAGACAAAGAGGGAGACGATAAGAATTAAATCAATATAAAATGGTAAAGATGGGACAGAGAAAAAAATGTGGTATGATTCGTGCAAGGACCCAAAGACAATGGCATCATCAATTTAGTTGTCAGATTAATAAAAAAATTGTACGTGGCTTGTAGTTTAAGTGATTAAAATCACTTAAATAAGTAATATGATTAATAAATATGATACCAATAGCACAACTCATAAAATTATAATAAAAACTTTATTGATTCTTTCTTTTTTGTTCTAATGATTGATTCTTATAAATGCTAAGGTGAAGGTTAACTATGATTAGTTAATAAGAGCATCTACAATCATGCTTCCTATTTTCTAGTTAAAATTTGATTAAAAACACAAGTTATTTTAGGTGCTCTCTATAAAAGTTGAACTTTAATCATACTCTCTAGTTTAGGGAGTCATAAATACAAATATTATTTTTTAATTAAATTTGATTGGTCCATCTCTTTAAAAAAAATATAAAAAAATAGTTAGTATTAATTAAAAATCTATATATATAAAGCAAAAGGCAGAGAATGGTGAAACATTCAAAATACCAAAAAATGTCCATGGTTAATGCAAATATTAAGAATTAAAATTATTAATTAAATGAGGATAATATAGTAAATTCACACTTTTCATATTAAAAAAAATTAAAATTAAAATCAGATAATGGATCCTATTTTTATGGAACACAACTACTCATTATTTTTTTAATTCTAAAATAAATTTAAATTTTATAAAAAAAAATATTTAAAAAAATAAAATTAAAATCAGATAATGGATCCTATTTTTATGGAACACAACTACTCATTATTTTTTTAATTCTAAAATAAATTTAAATTTTATAATTAAAAAAAAAGCCTCTCGCAAGCGCGGAAGCGCGTGCTGAGAGGCTAGTTTAAACTATGCATAAAACAAAACAGCATTAAATTATAGGGAGCCACTAAGAGTCATTTCTCTCTCCTCAGATTTAAGAACTCCTAGAGGTCTTTCTATTTTAAAAAATAGATAGGGAGTATGGTTGGAGTTGCATTTTTCCAATTCATCCTTAAAAATTGTCTAGAAAAGTAATTTAGAAAGTTTATTGTAGATCCTCTAAGGCATATGTTATGCTTTAAGAATGGTGATGGTCTACACTCGAATTAAGGTGGTGAGAAAAATGAGGAGGCCTAAAGTGGCCGTAGGAATAAAAAAAAGTAGGAAGAGGGCGTAAACCCAAACTGGCTGAAAAGTCGAAAGCGGAGGCCCAAATAAAGTTGCAGCTCATCTCATGGGCTATTTTATTTTAAACATCCATCTTCACTGCTCACTTTTCCGACGGAGCTTTTTTCCCCTTTGGTTAACAGTAACCATCCACGTTGCCTTATCTTTGCGGGCACTGCTTTGGCATATGGGGTTTTAGGCTCTTAGTTGCTGCTGGGCTGGGGTTTGGTTTCTGATGCCAAGCTCATCTCATCTGTGTCAAAATAGGAAAGAAAGAAGACGAAGGAACATCATCATATACTTACCAGGTTAGTCAGCTTTTTCTTGTTATTTTTCTTCTTCAATTCCCTTTCTTACAGAGATGGAATGAATTGATTGGATATGTACCATGTGAATTGTAATGGAGACGACTGACTGAGGACAGAAGAGAGAACTCTCTGAATGAATTAAACTTGTGTTTTGTCTGCCGTATAAGTATATGCATTTTGATTCTCTAGCTGCCATTTACTGTGTGAACCATTACATTACTAGTTACTAGTTACCAATTGTTTGCTTTTTCAGATATCTGCAAGTAATTGTGTGTTGAAATGGCTCTACAACATACCCTGAGGCTTCCATATCTCATCTCGTCACCAAAACAGAACAAATTCATAGTACCCCTTTCATTAGCTTCTTTAGGTCCTCAGTCTCAAGACATTCGAGCTAACAGAATATGGATGAAGAACACCAGTGTACCAACACATGGTGGTGGTAGCTCCAAAGTAACTAGATTGTGTGCTTCTAAAACTGTTGAGAAGGTCGGCTCCGATGAAGAAAAGGGAGAGCCGTTTAAGCCGTTTAATGACTCTGATAAGGAGGACGAACCTTGTTTAGGTGACAAAGATGATCCCTATTTGATGGGTTCTGAAGAGAGACGCGAGTGGAGAAGCAAAATTAGACAAGTTTTAGATACCAACCCTGATGTTGAGGAGGAGTTAGACCCTATTGAAAGGACGAAGAAGGTGCAACAACTTCTGGCCAATTATCCTCTTGTTGTGGAGGAGGATGATCCAGAATGGCCTGACGACGCGGATGGGCGTGGTTTCAAGTTGGATCAATTCTTTGACAAGATTACTATCAAGAATAATACGGCAAGAAAGGATGACAATGATAATGATGATAGCGACAATGAAATAGTGTGGCAGGATGATAATTACATTCGTCCCATTAAAGATGTAGTAACTGCAGAATGGGAAGAGGCTGTTTTCAAGGACATCAGCCCTTTAATCATTCTTGTACATAATCGCTATAAAAGGTTTGCTTTTCCTTTTTCTTCTTCTTTTTTATTTATTTCTTGCTATGTTACCTTATCCTTGTTAACATTTATGATTTCAGCACCTTGTTTCCAAATTATAGTTCTTTATTACGAAGTTAGGATATTCAAAGAGGCCTCCAACCAACCAATGGTTGTTGATGTCATCTGACAGTTCCAATCCCGGACACTGCCCAATTTGGAACTCTTTCATGACACTGTATTTATGTTATATTTGCTATGAGAAAATTGTTTATCATATTTTTCTTATTAGAAAATTTTCCTTCTTCAGGCCAAAAGAAAATGAAAAGATTCGGAATGAACTGGAGAAGGCTGTACACATCATATGGAACTGCAAGCTACCTTCACCAAGAGTAAGGCTACAGCCTACCGTATGATTTCTTTAGTACCTTTCCCCACTTTATTGGTCATTATTACTAATATTTGTTTTTCGTATTTAACAGTGTATTGCAGTTGATGCTGTTACTGAGCATGATTTGGTATCTGCTCTCAAAGTGTCTGTCTTCCCCGAGATCATCTTCACTAAGGCTGGGAAGATTTTATATCGTGAGAAAGGTAATTTTTATTTAGAGAATGTGCATCTGATTCTTGCCTCTGATTTGCAGCATGTTTTCAGCTCCTTTTTTTTTAATCTGTTCAGCAATTCGAAGTGGAGATGAGTTGTCAAAAGTGATGGCCTTCTTTTACTACGGAGCAGCCAGACCACCTTGCTTGAATGGCATTGGAGATAGGCAGGAACCGATTCCATATGTCTCTGCCAATGTCCAACCATGATATTGTGATGAATAGTTTGTACTTTGCATGGGGTTGGTGCTAAACTGTAATATTCCAGGGTTGTTGGTAAATTCTTCCTCCTAACAGTTATTAAGGCTAAGCCACATAGTTTGGAACTTCTATAATATTTTATTACAGGAAATAGCATTGTGTGTCAATATATCTCACATATTACAAATTCATATTTACTCTTACACCACAAATTTAAGGATTTGGACCCTAATACCCTGTGATGGAAATGATTTAGTTTTGCTATGAGTATAGCAATCGCACAGACACACACATATGTACCACATTATTTTGAATTGTGAGAGCTTTGAGTTTAGGCTCTTTTAAAACATAATTCATCACTCATTGTGAACACCGCAACAACAGAAGGCTTTGTGGTAATGAAAGCGGAAGGCAAACAGCTGGTACGGGTTTGAGCCATCAAACTTGCACTCAGCCACACCTACAGTTCGTTTCTTTGTGTTGCCTCCAAATACAGTGAGGCATTTTCCTGTACTGTGAGAGACCCAGAAGCGGAACTCGCGGTGATTTAGTTTCTTGGGTGGATTAAATGATTTCCAGTCAGCCTCTGCCAAGTTTTTTAGCAAGCTCAACAACCGAAGGCTAACCTTCCCATGCTTGTCCACAGTGAGGTAAGTTTGTCCACCTGAACATTTGTCCATGTAGTTGCTAAACCTGGGGAGCACACAACGAAAAAGAGCATATGCTTTATGGACTTTTCAGTCACAATGGAGTGTCATCTATCTAGTTTGATATTAAAGTCGTTTGATATAGTATTACAGCCTGAGATCAAATCACTTTCATTAGGTATGGGAATGTACAGAGAAAAGAAAGTGCTACCAGGTTGAGAGCCTCCTTGAGGCATTAGGTAATCGTTTATCTATATATTATAATCCCATGCTCTTCTTTTGTTTAATTTTTTTTTTCGGCCTTAGTTTCAGAGAACACATTAAGCGCAAAAATAGGATCACTCACCTGTGATAACCAGAAGCTGAACCAGAAGTAGATTTCCAGCCAAAATAAGCATTTAGTTTTGCTGATTGGCCACCTTTGATATCTGGCACTGAGTAAATTCCTTTGTCATTCAAGTCCACATAGTCAGACTGTAAAGCACCAGCAATAAGAGTGTCATCAAATGCTGTCATATGGGGGTAGGCTTCACTTGCAGGGCATTTACTTGAATCACATTTGGAGCACTGGCTGCAAAGCCGCTTACTCTTCAAATCTGGGGCATCATTTGCTGCATAGGCATTAGGTATTACGAGGACGAGAAGCAGGCAGAGAGAAAGGCAATGCCAATGCCTATCCATGCCCATGCTTGTGGGCTTGTAGGCTTGTAGCTTGTGTTACTTGCCTCCCTTTCTCTCACTCTCTATCTTTCTATAGATAAGAATTGTTGGTAATTCCTGAGAAGAGATTGACATGGTTATATACGCTTTCTTGTTCTTGATGTTATCAGATCCCTTTGTATTAATATGATTAATGGAATTTAACTTGCGGATTCCTTATGTTGTCAAGACAATAGCTGGTGATGGGTTGGCCTTTTTTCTTAATGGTCGTTGTGAAAACTGGACACCAAGTTTTGTTTGCATTCCTTGTTCTGTTTGCACCCTGATTGTCTCGAAAAGAAGGCAAGTTGGGCACAAATGAAATTATATATCTTCACAGTAGATTCTTTTCTTTCTTTTCCCATCCCCATTAGTGAATATATGTATTGGGCAAAGGGGGCGGCCGGCTGATCATTCTCATTCTCATGGCAGGCTCAATAATTTAATGACATAAATTAACCTGTTAACATTGTTTGACATTTTACTGTCCAAGAAAGTACAGTGTTCGGACATACACACGCATACGATGCTTTCCTATAACCGGCCTATTAGACCTCCGCACCTCTGCGACTGACTTTTTGTAAGAGTGCTTTGATGTTCTGTTAGTCATATTTGGAATTGTTGATGCTTAAAAATGGTCTGACACTTCTGGGCGCAACTTAGTGATGTTGTCAGTTTCAGTCTAGCATGAGCTTTGGTAGAGCATCTGCAAGACAAGCGCTCGGTAAGCTCTTTGGCACTAGTGTGGTATTGGTCGAAGGCTCTCCAATGCTTAATTTAGGATAAGTATGGAGAAAATAGTAATCTGGACAGAGTAATGACAGGATTGCCAGATGTCGCAGTTACCTCATTTTTGGGACTTATGCCCTTTTTTTTTTTTTATAGACTTCAAGATGTGTGCATCTTGAGTGAAACTTCGATGTGGGACTGTGGACATTGTCTGAGGAGGCTCCACGTGTACTTGTGAGAAACACCTAAATGGAATGAGTCTTTTGTCGCAATTGGCAATCATGGGTGCCGATGGCTCTTCCTGCCAATGGTGCTCATGTAAGACGCAGTCGACCACGGCTTTTTAGTGGGTCATCTTCTTGGATCCCTTCTTTTCACGTGTGGTCTTCTGATTGTTCGGTCAAATACGGTGTAAATAGGGCTGAACTTTGCATTTTTTTTAAAACAACATGATACTTATATTTTTATGATAAATACATAATTTATAATAGTAATTGTTCTATATATACGTATCATATAATTGACCGTGTAAAATAAGACTGTAAAGTAGTCATTCTACACTACTTTTATTTTCTTTTTGTCTCACTTTACAAATGCAATTTCTAAAAGCACCCCCTCCTCTAATAAAATGAAACTAAAAAAATAAAAATATCGGAGAAGTGCGTAATGATTAGTTTGGCAAATTTATTTATTTATGTAGAGTCTTACATCTTGTCTTTTTGACATATTATATACCACACTCAAATTCACCTCTTATTTATTCATACCTCCTACTACTATAATTTTGGTGCTTGTGTCATTTTAGTCTTCTATTTGATTCATTTAGCAATCCCCAAGTTTATTGAAGAAAAAAAATATATATCTTGGAACGACAATCTAATATCATTGCCTAAGCCTTGCCCCCTTTAATGAATCCAAGTTCTGACAATCATATTCCAGGGGGTCCAACTCCCATTCCTACCAACCACCAAAAGCTCAAAGTTTATTCTCAAGTATATTCTCCTGTAAGGGAGGGGAATGATACTGGGCATATTCCTTTTTATATATATAACATAATAATAATAATAATAATAATAATAATTCGTGTACGATACTGGTGGTATGGTATCTGACTTGAACCCGTCTCGGATAATATATCAGTTGAGAAGCAGAACTTGAATCCACTGAAAGCTCAAAGTTTGGTAAAAAACAGTTGCAGTTGCAGGTTTGCAGCAGTGAATATGTTTGTTTATGGTCATCTACTTATTCTGCTTCAGTATTTTTGTACAATTAATATATGACATAATGATTAGATGACCATCAACAAACACATTCATGAATCATGATATATCTATATGCTTGCAATGCAATCTCAGATCTCTGTCTGTGCTGGTGGTCTTACCTTCTCTCAGTCTCAGAGTTTGTTTAAGTTTTGGATGAATCAGTTCATGTCTTTCTTCTTATACAAATTCCTGCTGCTTCTTTTTCTGTTTTTCTGTTTTTCTGTTTTTCTTTTTCTTTTTCCTTCCAATAGAATAGAAGGATTGATACATAATTCCAAAACTCCTTGATTTTGTTTTTCCTTCTCTCAACAACAAAACCTTTGATTGATATATTCAGTACCATATCTGCATTCGACCATTGACTGACCAAAGTTTGCCAATTTCCAGTTTCTAGAGTCATATGAAACGAGTTTAATTTGTATGGATGGATTAATGTTCCATCATCATAAATCATAAATCATAAATCATAATTCATAATTCATAATTCATAATTGATGACCATTGACCGGCCAGGCTTCATCAATAATTAATTAATAAATTTCTGTGATCAAGTGATCAGCTGTGTAAGACTGGAATATCAATCACCTTACCATATGTAATGTAAGGTCCACATTTAACAGATAATCATCCTACAAAGTTAGAAATAAAATACAAAATCCTAATTAAGCTTGGTCTCTGATTCATTATTGGAGGCAGGCAGGCCTGAGGCCAGCATCACAACATTTCTTTTAGATTTGCATTTGGCAGATGGAGAAATTATGAAAGCAGAGAAACAGAGGCAATGGAGGAACAGAGTGCAGAGGTATTAATTACAACATTAAGTTAACTATGCTAGATAATCAAAATATTATCTATTAATTGTAGTGCAGGCAGGTGGTAGTATACGTTGTTAATCAGCTCTTAGCTAGGCACCACACCACAAGTCATGCATGAGAAGATTCGTCGATGGCTCCGAAACCGGACAAGTTGCTTTGGAGGAGCAGAAACAGAAACAGAAACAGAAACAGAAACAGATTTGTGTCGTCGGTGTTGAATTACTTGACCATTGATTATGTTGTTTGTGGACGATGATGACTTGTGCTCCACGGGGGCAGATACTGTAGAAAACCCACCATTGTTGTTTACATTAAATATGGTGTCGAGACTTGGACGACGATGATGATCATGAGGAGTGGAAGAAGCAGCAGGAGGAGGTGGTGGCACATAGACGTAATTAGTTTGATTAGGATCAATGTAGAAGTCGGCGATGTTGTAATTAGTTTGAGCTGCTGATGCTGATGATGATAATGATGATGAGAGGCTGCTGTATTGGCGGCGAGTTCTGTTCCTCTTCATTGCCTTGTACACCATTGGAATCAGACCTTCCATTGATTGATCTTAATTAATGTAATGATGAAGATATATTACCAAGCAGAGCAGCAAGAATTTGCAATATATACATAAATATATATATATATATATATTGAACAAGGAAGAAAAAGTTATTCTACTATTCTATTATAAATGAAAGTCTCCCCTTGCCAGCCACCCAGCCTTTTTGTTCTACTTTTTGGTTGGTTTGGTCCCTATTGGTCATTTGGTTAGTTTTTGACATGCATCATTTCATCAGCCATCATTCAACTGCATCATCAAATTTATATATAAATATACAAGGGACATCAACACACACCATTGGAATGGAATGGAATGCAAGTCCAACACGCCATTTTTTTTTTGACTTTAACTAACAGGGAAACTAATCAAATGCCGCCCCCTACCTCCACCAGGCCAACTAATAATATCATCCAATCCAATCCAATTCAAAGTCTCATAGTGTGACTCAGCATATGCAAAATCAATCTTGAAATTCGATTAAATAAGAAACACATCATCATCTTCATCTTCTTGTTTATTTTTGGGTTTTATCTAAGTATAAATGAAATAAAGAATTGCAATTAAGAAGCATATCTGGTTTTTGCTTACTTGGTCAAGCTTTGCTAAGGATTGTCCAACCATTTGGCATATGACATTTGACATTTGGCCCATGGCCATGTCAAATTAAAATTCAAAGCTTATCTACTTGCCCAGTTCCTCCGACCTTTGCCAATGATCGCCAGTTAGATTTCTTCTCTGGATGAATCCTTATCAAAATCTATCAGCAACTGCAAGAAATAGACACAAACTTAAAAACTCAGTCGCGCACACACACACACACACACCAGCTTTTCAACTTTCCAACTGAGCTAGTCCACTATACCATTACTGTCCATCCATGCACATGGGACATTCCCTCTACTCTAATGACTTCAACTGTTTATGTAATGATCATAATAATTAATAAGTTCGATTAATTCTAGCCTAAGTCAAAATTAATCATCCTTCGCATATAGTAAATACCATATACGAAATCTAGCAGGCAGCAGCAGCCGTACGTCTTAAATTAATGTTGAGTGAAGCAGCTGAACAGAGTCGGCAATGCGTGGTTGGTGGAATGAATATTTGACAAAGTGGTGTCCCTTCTCTTGGCCTCCTCGTTCACCTAATCCTCTTGGGAAATTTCCATGAGCTTCAATTCATTAATATACAAAACTATGAGCTACAAAATGCATACTACTAGGCCAATGGAGTTTAGCTGCGGTGGTTTGGCAGCATCTTTCCCCCCAACTGGCACCCGGGTTCGAAACTCCATATGTAACCAAAAATAATAATGCATGCTATTAGGAAGATTATTAGTTAGTTCGTCTCTTCCTAAATACATTAACATCGTTGTCCAAGTTACCCTTTTCTTTGACCCTCCAGGTGCTTATTAATATTAGGTGTCTACTTTTGTTCTTTTCTTTCATTTTTCACATTTAATCTTGTTCATGGCATTAACTAATCTATTCCCAACTAATGATCTATAAAATGTCCAATCTGCACCTAAATTATTTATATATTCTTCCAATTTGCGATATGTTATTCTAAACAGAGTTTTCATCCAACATTCTAGGGGTAGGCTAACTTACAAGAAGTTCCCTCTTATGCCTACCGGTTCAGGGTACCAACCAAGGGGCAGAATCAAATTTATGACTGGAACCCCATATCACAAGTCAACGGCTTCCTCATACTGGTATTATGGCATTTTCACCAGTTACAATCACTTTCAATCCGCATTTGAGGTATCCATGCTCACCCACCTCTTATTACTGCCAAATGAATAATGATGTGGGTAAATTCGTTCACATGACAACGGAGATAGAAGTTCCTTGTTCCTATCCTTGACCGACTGCTGAAGAGTTTATGTAACAATTCTTAAGTTTCCTAAAAAAACCTTACACATGCATTTCATGTAAAATATCTCAATTGAATGGGAATTTATATGATACACAACTGAAACTAAACTACGGAAAGAATAGGATACAACAGTGGTCCTTTAACCGGGTAAAAAAAAAACCACTTTGGATCAAGGATTGCCAGACTTGCTCTAATATGATTGCAAGACTAACTAGTTATACATGGAACAACTCGTTCTTGTAGCAGAGAGTCCAATCTGAATCCCCTGAAGCAAGCAGGCCACCTCCATCAGTGCTTATGGACTCAGCACACACGCATGATGACTGAGAAGGAAAGCCGCCTTCAACTTTCCCCGCTCCTGCTTCATCATCCAACAGTTCACCAGATCGAGAATTATAACTTAAAATCTGATCTTTCCCAACATTGATATTGAGTTCAGGACTCTGACAAGTTTTTTTTAAGCGATCACTGCTGCAGCCATTGATATCTTCCTCTTCGTCTGACAAACACCTGCAGCAATCATATTCATCCATATCGTAGATACGACTCACTAACCCTTCTCTCCATGATATCCTCATCTCGGATTGTGACACATTTTCTGGTGTAGAGTTGGAAAGCCAGGAAGCCCGATCATCCAAAACTTTCTGAAATCGACTGATTGAATTGCAAGTTGTAGTTAGACAGTCAAACTGGAAACTTGAATCAATCTGATCCTCAACTAATACATTACTGTTTGGGGACAAGCTTGCCATCCGAATAGCTTCAGCCACTGAACTGAGTTCAGAATCAAAGTAGTGTTTCCTTTGATTGTCCATACTTGAGTGTGATAGAGGAGTACGAATAACATTTTCACTACCCAGTGAAACCATAGAGAATGGAGAATTATCGCCGCCATAATCATAACGGTATTTTCTTTCGTCTTTCAAGGTTAGAGCCTCGCAACCAGGTGTGCAAGGGGGAGACGACAAAACAGGATCGGTATTTAAGGGCTCTAACACTTCTTGATAGCTTGGAAAAATTGAAGTACTCCTCCGGCTACAGTTAGTAGTACTTCCCACATTAGTATTGTTGCATATATCTAAAGAAAATCCATGATGACCTGAGATTGAAAATGGAGAATAAAGATTGACAGACTCTACAGAATTCTGAAAACTTTTTTCAGAATGCTCCTTGTGATCCTCATCCTCCTCATTACACGGTGATAACAGCCAATGCATTGAAGCTTCAGTAGGTAAAGGAACCATGGGAGCATCAAAATTGCCAAAAACTCCTTTTCCAGTTTCATCATCATCACCATCGTCATCATCATCCTCAAAACTGCCTAAAGCCTTCCCTCTACTGAAACCTGAATCATTCTCTTCTACATTGAGAATTCCTCTAGGTCTGCACTTCCTCTTGTCAGTGATCCCAGAAAGAACATGGCCAGTAGCATAACAAGCACGTGTGGCTGTTGACACCGCAGACGATCCACATTGTATCTCTGGAGATACAGAGGCCTGAACTGGTGGAGTTCTACTATCACTTTTGCTAGAATTCTGTTGCAAATCCTCATCCTTAACAGTTTTGGAGTCCAAACCCAACCCTGTCACTATCTTACTCAAAGG
This sequence comes from Prunus persica, assembly GCF_000346465.2. Lineage (NCBI taxonomy): Eukaryota > Viridiplantae > Streptophyta > Magnoliopsida > Rosales > Rosaceae > Prunus > Prunus persica. Next base: position 22,174,581 of record NC_034015.1, on the reverse strand, counting down.
TGTAAAATTTTCATCAATACCACATGATTTGAGCTCAGTGGGCTGACCGGCATTACCAACCACCCTGACAATATCTTCCACCACAGACCCAGATTCGAACTTACTCCGGGAATTTCCATTTGAGTTTAAAACTGAGCAAGTTTTCATCTTTTGTCCATTTCTAGAACTGGGTTTGTTCCCGGACTGCCACTGGTACAAACAAGAAGAATTATTCTTAAATTTGTGCGCATTCCGGGATGTGAGTTTCTCTGGGTTTTCCAAAGCATTGCATTTGGACCGGTTGTCCTTAGATTTTGATGGCCTTGAAGGCTTTACAACAGGAGCCGATTTAGGGGTTTTGGACAGTGTTTTAGGCCTACAAATAGGAGTTTTTGAATTAGAAGAAGAAGAAGAATGAGAGAGAAAGAACCTGAGGCAACCTCGAGGGGCTTCGACAGAGATAGAAGAAGAAGCCTCGCTGCCATTGTTGCTATTGCTAATGGTGCTGCTGGTATTGAGATCCTGTAATGGATTTCGAGGGCTCTGTTCCTTTTTCTTCTTCTTCTTGTTCGCCGTCACCGGTGCCGGAGACGGAGACGGAGCTGGAGAGGGTTTCTTGGCGAGTTTTGACGACAACGATCGGTTCATATCGTATGAAGGCCTCACTCTGCGTGTGTGTGAGCGAGTGTTAAGCAAGGGAAACAGCAGATCTGAAAAGGAAATGATTTCAAAATCTAACGGAGGGAGAGAGGGTAAGGGGGAAGGTCATCATTGTTTTATCAACATACCCATTATTTTCAGATATATTTTCTGAAATGCCATCACTTCTCAAGTGGGGCCGTGGTCCCTCATAGCCGTTAATAGCTAGCAAAACGAGCATATGGGATCAGCGTCAGCTTTTGTGCGGTTTGTTTGTTTGTTTGTTTTAGCTTTTTATTTTAGGAGGGGACAACTGCAGCAGTGCGGTTGTTTAGAATAATAAGAACTTTTTCTCAGTCTCTCTCACACTCACAGTTTCTTTTTCTCTTTTTCCAACTCACAGTTTCTTTTCTGGTACAAATAATCAATCAATCAAACAGTGCATCATCTGCATCTGCATCTTCATCTTCATCAGCGGGCCAGGCCAGAGGCAGAGGCAGTAGCAGCGAGCGAGCGTCCTTAATAAGTAGTTGAGTCTTTTTTTTCCTTTTGACTGTTTGACAGTCGTCGACAATGGCAGTGACTGAACCCAAGAAGATCATCATTGACACCGACCCTGGCATCGGTAATAATTCCTTCACATTTTCACTTTCTCGCAAATCCTATCTCATAATAATCTCATCTTTCTTCCAACACTATTCCAATTCTGGACCTTTATTACCAACATCTATAAATTAATTCAAGCTTCAAGCTTTCATGGATTGCCGTGGCCCCTGCTCCATGTTGCCATGTAGGTACTAATGGATCCGTCAGATTTCAATTACGTGGATCAATGCTCGTTCTGCTTCTCCCTAATTAATTAATCAGCATCTGGAATTTTTTTTAATTAATCAGTAAAGGAGCCAACTTTGGCTATCTCCACTTCGGTCACCACCAACAATACCTTTCAAATTTGCTTGCGATTGAACTAATATCAATCCGGGTATTGAATAGGCCTAGGACATCCATGATCCATCCCTGGGAAATTTTCAAGTTGGGATGCCAATGCCACCAATTTCACTTCTTTTCTTTTCTTAAAACAACAACTTAAGAAGATCAAGATTCTGATAAATCTAGGACTTTTTCTTCATAATCACTTGGGACTCAGGAACCCAATGCTGCTGCAGAGCCGTCAATTTCTGCTTCAGGCCAATGCACTTTCCTGTGCAATTTTACATTATTGGCAACCAAATGGAGGATTCTGCTTTTGTGTATGTTTTTAGTAATACCGTTGCGTTATGCATGCAGATGATGCCATGGCCATCTTTGTGGCATTACAATCCCCGGAGGTGGAAGTGATTGGACTTACTACCATATATGGAAACGTTTATACGACTCTGGCCACAAGAAATGCCTTGCATTTGGTACACTTACTGCCCGTTTGTGTTTTGTTCTGCGTACTATATGTTGACCTTCATCTCCTTTTCCTTGTATATTCTAGGCATTGGATTAGGCATTTCATTCATTGTTTGCGTTGCTCATTAAAAAATAATTATACCCTGTCTTTTTGTTTTCGTATTTGGTTTAGTTGGAGGTTGCAGGGAGAACTGATATTCCTGTGGCTGAAGGATCTCATGTCACAATAACTGTAAGTTCTCATCCTATTTGGTTTTCTTCACTTATTCTTCAAGTTTGTATATATGTTCCGTCAGTTTCATAACTTCTACCAGAGATTTTCTTCTTGTCTTCCTCCTATTGTTCTGTGTCCCGACCTCTTTTTTTCTTTTTATAGTGTCTTCATTTTTAATGTGCTCCTGTGTGATAAAAGTTAAAACCAGCACTGAATGGTGATTATAAATTAGTTAACTCGTCTGTTTTTATTTATTTATATTTTTATGGTTTTTAACAAACAATGATATTTAGCAGTTAGAAAGTCTGACATGTCCTTTCATAAGAAATTGTATATAGGAAGCCAATTGGAAATGCATCTATAAACCAATTTGAAATATTTTTCTTATATATTGACTAAAATATAGTTACACACACGGCGTAATCTACCTGTATATGTATCATTTATGCACATTGTGTAAATGAATGAAGGGATAACCTGAGATCACTGTTTGCAGATTTAGTAAGAAATTTCCTATCCATTTCCTTTGGCAGCTGTTTTTCAGCTTTATTTCTTGCATTAAAATCACTTACCAACTGAGCCTCAATTAGCAAGCCTTACTATGTTCTTGCTTATAGACAAGCTGAAGTATGATTAAAATCCATAACTCATCAATCATTTCATCTTTTCCATGAAAAGAAAGGAACAAAACTTCGTATTGCTGATTTTGTTCATGGTGCGGATGGACTTGGCAACCAAAATTTCCCCCCACCGAAAGGAAAGCCAATTGAACAGTCAGCAGCAGCTTTTCTGGTTGAACAAGCAAACCTTTACCCTGGAAAAGTCACTGTGGTAGCATTGGGCCCACTTACAAATATTGCACTGGTCAGATTCTTGATGCATTGCATGCTTTTGTGTTGTGCCAATTATTCTTAATCTTTTGTAACAGAGTATCCATTGATACAGGCTACTCAACTAGAACCTGCATTTGCAAAGAACATTGGGCAGATTGTTCTTCTTGGTGGTGCTTTTGCAGTCAATGGGAATGTGAATCCAGCAGCAGAGGCCAACGTAAGCTGCTTAAACTATATACATATATTTACACACACATTTCAGATTCAAAATTTTCAAGACTTCAGCTCGAGTTTATGCATGTAACTAGCTTTGAAACTAGCTTTGAATTCAGTTGATTATCTGTCCAGTTCCTGCTTACTTATTGGGTTTATTTGTTATTGTGGAATACCATTAGTTCCAAATCAGCTACAACCTTTTCATTTTTCTATTGTATATCAGCCAGACTAATATTTTGATTGGGCTATTCATCTCCCACCTGAACTTAAGCTTTGGAAGTTTCTATGGCAATATCTTCAAGATCTACTTAAATAGATGTTGATAATAATGTCCTTGGATGCAATCCGTGAACAGATATTTGGGGATCCAGATGCTGCAGATATAGTATTTACAAGTGGAGCAGATATTTTGGGTGTGGGGATAAATGTTACCCATCAAGTTGTATTGACAGGTACTATATTGGGAAATTTTTATTCTACATTGTTATTGACGTTTGATGAAAAACATACATACTTATCAAAGAAATGCCTTCTAATAATACATATACTCCATATTTGTGATCTCAAAGTAGTATCCTACAAATTCATTGTAGAGAGCCTAACTCTGCGTGTCTTCTAAATGTAATAAACTTTTTGCTTCTTTTATTGTCCTATAAATTGTATCCTGAAAAACCTATTTTTCTTACCCATGGGCCATGACCATCTGCATTAATATCCTCGGAGGTTTTTATTCAATTTTTGAATCATTGGACCAATCATTATATGTTGTCCTCCTCAAGAAACGGATTTCTCATAGGTATTGTTTCTTGTAGCAGTATCAAAGAAGCTATCTGAACTCAACATGCCATATCCCAAATAATAGTTGGTGCTGGACAATGTCTTTAAGAAGCCATGTTTGTTTTTATGTTTCTTTTACCTATTTTTGAAATGAAATAATACTAATACTAAGATCTGATTTCTGAAAAGCGTAGCCTTTGTGAACACTTTTGTCACAGAGGCTTTAGGAGTTCAATTAGCCTTCATGCAAAAACTTCCACACAATCTACTTCCTTTTTTAGTTCATCAGGAAATCTTAAAATACAATTGTTGGACTCCTGTTGTGTGCCAAATCGGTAATTTATCTGGAAACTGTGGTGGCATTTATGAAATCAGTATGTTTGAAATGGCCAGTGGATAAATAAAATTCTTGTATGAAAACTTCATGCTTGATTGTAATTATTACATAAATCATCATACTTTCTGCATGATATTTTACTTTCATTCTGACCCATGAAGATGCTGATCGGGAAAAGTTGGCAAGGTCAAATGGAAAATTTGCTCAGTACTTGTGCAAAGTTTTAGATGTGTACTTCTCCTACCATCGTGATGCCTATAGCACAAAAGGTTAGTTTACTGAAGTGTTGATGCATCTCAAAGCAGTGGAATAACGATGATTGTAGACATTATATTGATGGTGGATTTAATCTTGGTGTAGGAGTTTACCTTCATGATCCCACAACACTTCTTGCAGCTGTTAATCCTTCACTCATCACTTACACAGAGGGTGTTGTTAGAGTACAGACAAACGGCATCACAAGAGGACTCACAATTTTGTACAACAAACAGAAAAGGTAGGGGGCCCTTGTTTACCACGATGAGATGTCAAAAAGCACAGATGATACAGTACTTTTAAGAAGTTTTTAATTCAAAAAGGCAAAAGATGAAAACTTTTTGAATTCTTCTGCATGCATGGAATGGAATGCTTGTTCGCTGTTGATAATGGAAATATTGAGTTCATGGCAGATTTGCATGTGTTGTTAGAAGACCCCACCCGAGTTCCAAATGTAGTTTTGGTGGGTCGTGATCTCTTTTTTACTTTGGTTAGGTTTGGTGAAGTGACGGAGTGGTCTGATAAACCCACGGTGAAGGTTGCAGTGACGGTTGATGCTCCCGCAGTAGTCAACTTGGTTATGGAACGCCTCATGGACTCTTGATGAATTGAACTAGTGCTGATGAAATTAATGCACTTTGATGATTGAACAAATGTTGGCATCCATTTCATTTTCTTTACAGGAAAACAAACAAACATGGTTGACCATGCTCACGGCATCTGGTTTTGGATGTTGCCTGCTGCTGCTGCATTGCATATAATACATTACCATCTTCATGTGCACAATAATAATAACCATTTACAGAGAATAAAATTGTTTGTTTGTATTGTAGTCTCTTCTGGGGTGAGGGTGGCAATAATCAATGATGATGTGGTAACAGTTTTGTTGTGGCAACTTGCAAGCATTGTATATTTTATTGATGATTATTACGGCAATTAAAATTGTTTTCACTTTTTTTCTTCTTCCTTTGCAAATTGCAATTAATAATGATGAGGTTGGTTGGTTCTTCTCATGAAATCCCATGATGCATATGAGAAGAGCGCAACTGGATATTTCTTGAGAATATACATGGGCCAGAACCAGTACAAGGGTGCATTCCAGGGACCCAACCCATTTGTCTAATGTCCTAACGACCCAAACCCTTTTGAATTTCTCTTTTTATATATACAGTAATGAGTGTCTGGAAGTTTCGAGCCCAAGAATATTTTTTGTAAAAAAAAAAAAAAAAAACAATAAAAGAGAAGCGATACAGAAAAGAGGCATCAGGGGGAAGAAGAACGTACGTTAAAGATACGACAGAGAGACGAGAAGCGGTGATCAAATGAGGCATATTGCAGTTGCAGTGCAACAGACAGTGTGCCAAGTAGAATAGAATGCAGATGATGGAATAGGATAGGATCGGATCCTTCATATTGGAATGGGCATTTGGGCCCCATGTCCATCAATTAATTAACTAACCGATTCTTGTAAGCATAGTCTGAAATATCGATAATATTTCGGTTTTTTTGAATCACGGATATTTCGGAACATATCCATGTACATATCGTATAAATATCGACGATAATATCGGAAAATATCGATGTCGATAATTTCGCTCACATTTCAACAATATTTTGTCAAAATATCGGTGTAATATCGCTAAAATATCGAAAATATCGAAAATATCGATGTGAAGGAAAAAAAAAAGGGAAAAAGGGGAGAAAAAAGCACAAAGGGGATATGAACCCCCCCCCCCCCCCCAACTCCATCATTTGCGTTCTATTCTACTTGGCACACTGTCTGTTGCACTGTAACTGC